>NW_019174257.1:1948377-2235445 GCF_002260705.1 Seriola dumerili | reverse complement strand
TCAATGGCACCACATGGGGTGAATTGTCTGGAGACTAAAAGAAAAAGTAAAGTAAGATGCACCTGCACAGAAGTGGAGGAAGCCACTGCTGAAGCCAAAGCAGAACCTTTGTATAACCTTTAAAAATAAAACTGCATGTGAAATTCAAGTTTTGGTTCTATGTAAACAATTTTTGCATGTGTAGAAGAGATTTTTATGTTTAAAAAAAAAAAAAGAAAAAAGTTCCCACACTGACACTGAAGTTAGAGGTGTTTTTACACCTGAATCTCATTGGACAGTGACAGTCCAATCACAGAGCAGAGTCCAGCTAGAGGGATGGTTTCTCTTGATGAGAGTGTGTGTGGGATGTTTGTCAGACCGTGGGGGAGCTTAAAGGCTAGTGTGGTGTGTGTGTGTGTGTGTGTGTGTGTGTGTGTGTGTGGTGTGTGTGTGTGTGTGTGGTGTGTGTGTGGGTGTGTGTGTTTGTGTGTGAGAGAGAGACAGTTTCTTGGGAAACACTGGTGATGGGGAATCTCTCACACTGTGATAATTACGCACATACAGTCATGAAAGGCTGATGTCTCTTGATCACAGATGATGAATGCAATTTAAGGAGCGCGTCCACCTGGTGGCAGAGCTGTGCAGACAAGATGATTGCTGCCTGATGGGCGAAGACCCTTTTGGCAGATGGGAGAGATGCGGGGTTATTAAATGTGTCTTTTTTTCGGTGACTTCCACCAGTTAATATAAACGCAATATCCTACTCAAATGTAAAATTAAATATACAATGACCCCCACTCCTTTTTTTTTTCTGTTTATCACATAACACTAGCTGCTGCAGATTAACACAGAATGATGCAATCTTGTATCTCTCATGTATGTAAGATACTGCATCCAGGAGCTATTAAATGTCATAAACACGCGTCCCCTGAATCCTGGAGAGGGGGGGGGGGCATGTAGTAAGTGTGGGTGGCTTTATGAATCATCCTCTGAGGTGGGAGGGGCCCTTCTGGTAAAATATCCCTGTGTTCAGAGCGGCGTCACCACAGAAGCAATGTAATATCTGCGCAGGTCAAAGCTTTTTACAAGAAAAGAAACAACAACAACAAAAGAACGATGTTAGCCTTCGTGCCCTTAGCTTCACCGCCTGTGTAGCAGCTAGCCTCCACCCCTCTGTCATTTTATTTATATGTTTTTCAGCGTCACATCCCCCTGGCCGGAGGAATGTAGAGACGGGGTGCTTTAAAAATAGCATCCTCTCCTCTGACAGCGCTGCTCCGGTGGCTCCGCGGCACTGTGGTGCGAGAAGCAGGAATGCGAAGATGGCTGCAGACCTAGGAGAGCTGCTGGTCCCGTACATGCCCACCATCAGAGTCCCCAGGACAGGAGACAGGGTTTTCAAGAGCGAGTGTGCCTTTTCCTTCGACTCTCCCGTAAGTGTGCCTGTCCCCACACCACACCTCCTCCCACACAAACACACTAACACACACACAAACACACACCGAGACATGAGCGGATTGTTGGGGAGGGAAATGTTGTCGCAGGCGGACTGACAGCCTACCTTGGCTTGCCTTAACAACACACGTGAATCTGCTGTAATGTCTGTGTGTGTGTGAGTGTGTGTCTCCATGGCCACCTTCCCCGTGAATTTGAAAGGAAATAAATAATTAAATGTTGTTTACATTTCCCGAGAGAGGGATGGAGGGGTTTCCCTTTGTGCGGGGAGACCAGTTCAGGCCACATTACCGCTTCAACCAAGCCAATTAAACAGGCAAGCTAACACACCTGCTCGAGGTTTGCATTTATTTAAAATGCTTTAGCAGCCCTGTCAGGTGTTTACAACATCTGTGTGTGTGCGTGTGTGTTTCGTAAGTTTCCGTCTTCGATATGGTCTCTTAAAAAGAGACTTGGTGTGTGAGTGGTACTTGGCTGGATGTGTGTAATATTACTTAAAACATTTCCATCATTATATGCTCCTAACAGTGAATTTATTGTCATGTTTTCCATGTTAATGGTGTCGTTTAGCCTATGACGATCAAGACATGGTGTGATGTACGGTTGGAAGTCAAAAATGTGTTCAGCAGAGTTGATAGTGACCTATCAAAAATGTATGCTCTCTATGTAATGTATTGCAATGGTAATATATTGACTTAAAATACGTTTTTATGCTCAGTATTGAATTTTATAGTATGCTTTTATTTTGTTGTGTCACTCAGGGTTTGGATTATAGATATCATCATCAAGACCCAATCTTTTGACCCTTTTTTTTCCATTTATTTTGTCATTCTATCTTTTTCTGTGATTGAGACAACTGAGATAGTCTCAAAACATTCAGTGTTTTGATTTATATTGAATCTTAAAAACTTTTAAATGTCAGAATATACAGATTTGGTGCAGAGGTTAACCTTTCCTGCACTTATAAAGACTTGTGACAGTTATTTCATTGATTTATCTTTTGTTCTTTTGGTCTTAATGTTTTCGTACAATGAAAATCTACTTTCTCAACTGAAACCGTTTTTAAAGGTGACTCAGCTGTCTGGAGTTCATCATGTTGGCCTGAGGACTGGTTTATTTTTATCCTTGCTCTCTTGAAGCTCATATGTCACTCTGGGCCACTTAAAGGTTTATCACAGGGGTTTATAAGGCCTACACTGATTGCAGATGTCGGTTATTTTTGAAGGGGTATTCTTGATGTATTTTGTCTCTGAGAATCCACATGTGAAAGTGCAGGAGGGCATTTCTCCCAGAAAAATTAAAAGTTTTTTAAATGTGATTTTGTAAATGATCAAACCTTGGTATCCTGTGACATGAGTGGGCCTCAGTCCACAGACACTCACCAGCAGTTTTATGAGAAATAATGTATGTTTTTTTTTTTTTTTTTTTTATCTGGAGCAAAACCTACAGGTGCTCAGTGACCCAAAAAGCGAAAGAGAGAACCCACTTTATTGAGCTGTGCTCTGGCTTGAATATTGTGTAGAGGGAACTATGATTTACAGTAAAAAATCAGGATCTTCAGTAGCAGGCATGCTCTCATCACAGTGAGATTTTCTTCTCTGCAACAGTGCTGAAATACATTTTTGGCTCTTTGACAAGGTGCAAGAAAGACAGTTTGTTCGAGCAAGACAGCGTTTTGGAATTGTGCTTGCAGAATCACTGGCACATCTCTCTTATCATGTAGTGTTACATTTTTACTCAGATGTTACATGCTTATTGTGATGACAATGCAGTCACTATTTTCGCTGTAGCTACTCTCAATATAACTCAAATGTAGTATTTTTTCCATGTGTCAGATTAAAAAAATCATTGTAAAAATCTATACAGTTATACAATTATACTGTAGTATAATTCTGCCTCTCAGCTGCTGTTGAATTTACATAATTAGGCAGAACAGGATAGAAGATGATGATTCTAAAACACTGAACACAGTAAATTGTACCTATAATGTGCAATTTTCAAGGTTTTCAACATATTACATTTGCTGCTGTGTTAGTTTTTCTTCACCTCGTACTGCTGTTCATTGTAACTGTTTGTTTGTTTTGGTTTGCAGGAGTCTGAGGGTGGCCTGTATGTGTGTATGAACACATTCCTCGGCTTTGGACGAGAACATGTGGAGAGACACTACCGCAAAACAGGACAGAGTGTTTACATGCACCTCAAGCGACATGTCAAAGAGGTACGTTTTCCACCGTGGGCTGTATTTGTATTGGGTACTGATTTTTAACAGGACTTAGCAATAGCAGTTGAATTGGAGGCAGTAGTAATAAGAGTGAGAATGATAATATTTGTTTACATAGTGATTGTCAAATCACATTTATACAGGCATTAGAGAGACATTAATATGATAGATATTAATCAAGAATAAAACAGAAAAGTCAATATAAATCTCACTTGCTTCCAAACAGTATGAGAAAATGATCTATTTTAGCATGTAAAAACTGATTTAATTCATACTTTATATATTTACGCACAAAACATTATCACACTTTAAAGCTATCACAATATATAATGTGGAAAAGTAGCAAGCTGGAGTTGAGAACTAGGAAAGACTTTCCTTTAATCCCCTATTAAGCATTTATAAGCACTATATAAATGTGTAATTAATGGTTTATAACATACTATAACATAGCTGTAAGCAGACATTAGTTTTTATTAGCTTGTTAACACCACTTGTGGACAACCTCCATAAGTGGAGGCTGTTGTATAAACAAATAATGAAAGATAATATCTGTAAAACACAGCTCTAATAATATGTCTTCATAGCATAAGTTATAAATACTGTTCATTAAAAAGCACTCAAATATGTCCTAATGTCTGCTTAACACTATATTACAGGCTTTTAGATAAAAAGAGATCAGAATTGCTGACATGATGATTATTGATTATTTTGAACATTAGTGATTGAATTACATTGTATGGCCTGCAAATTGATGCACCAAGAATGCTTCGTCATCTGATATTTTATGTGAAATAGAGGTAAATATTTAGTTTGTTTCAGCCTTTTCACCAGACCTGACCTTCATTCAGACTGAGGCCTGTCTGAGTGTTTGTGGCTAACACTTGATATGTTTTCAGCTCTGTATCGTAACTCTAACCTTTCACACTGTTCTGCTTGTAGCCATAGTGTGAAGGTAACGTTGTAAAGTTTTCTGGAAAGACCCTGGTAATTTGGTACTAATTTTGTGCTAAATATAAACAGCGTTCATTTGTTACACTTCTAATTCCTTAAGCATTGTGCTTTCCCAGAAACCTTGGAAATTATCACCAAATACCTCGATATTACATGTCCCTAAAAATAAAATGTTATAGGTACTTTTGATACCTTTATAAATAATAACTTTCCAAATCCTTTCAACTCCATTTTAATTATACTGAATAAAATGAACAACATAAGATTTAAAGTAACAGAGTCTGCTTATATTAGTACATGGAGTAGACAAAATGACAGGGACGTCTTATGATATAATGCAATCAACAATACATACACATACATATTTTTTGTGATGTTACATTTTGTTGAGGCTGAGCCAGAGAGCTATTAATTCACTTTTGAAGTTTGTGGTGGTGTTGCATTGGATTGCATTACATGGTGTTTCTGGTGTTTTTGTCCATTCTTGTATGTATGAAATAATGAACTCAACAGGGCATTCTTGCTTTTATGTCAACAAAACACACATGTACCCGAACAAGCTTCTCTTTTTTAAAAAAAAAAAAGAAAAAAAAAAATTGATTGTGAACAACAAAGGCCATGGCTGCTGCCGCTGTGTTTTCTCACTGGCTCTAATTGCCCCCAGATAAGCTCTGCTTTGTAAAGAGCTGCTATTTCCATGCCTGAATCTGGCCAGAAACAGCTGCTCACATTCTGCAGGCTCCTGTGTCTGCTGTTTTTTCCCATGAGTCCACTTGGTCTCCAGTGTGTCAGCATTCTCTGTCTCTCTCTCTCTCTCTGTCTGTCTGCCCGCCCACTGTGTCCTCCTCCCCGCCGAGTTAACAGGAAGCAGTCACCTGAACTTGATCAGACTGGACGGACACTAGTTGGTGGTACTGGGTTGTTTTGCCGCCTGTCAGTTTTTGGAGACATAACTTATGTGAAGTCACTGACAAAGTGTTGAGTCTGTTAAAGATTGATTGTTGGGGTTTTACCACCCTGGAAAGTATTTAGTGAAGAGAAAAGAGAAATATATTAAGGGCATAGAAAGACGATGACACGCACTATAGGCAAAGACAGGCCCAAACACGTGATATTAGATGTACTGTAAATGGTATCTGTCCAAGTCTACAAATCAAACTGTGCAACTCAAGCACTTCCAATTTATCATTCTTTAATTTTGACCCTGTCATGGTAGGGGTTTTCCCCTTGCCTTGTAACCTGATCACGCAACTGGAACATTCAGCATCTATTTCTAACAAAATGACAACCACCTGGATCTTCTGTCGAAGCAAAGCTTAAACGGTTTTCTCAGCATTTTACTATAATAGACTCATCAAAGGTGTTAAGGGTTTTTTAATGTGATGAAGGCTCTTTCATCCAATTTGATCCCTCTTCCTTCCTGTTTCCTACAGAAAGCCACAGGAGCCGCAGGAGGCGCCATCCCCAGACGAAGAAACGGAAAAGTGTTTCTAGGTAAATGAGGCAGTTTGAGGCAGTGCTGAAACAAGTATTCACATGTTTTACTTAAAAGTACCAATACCACCAAGAATACTCCATCACAAGTAAAAGTCCTGCATTAAAGATGTTAGTTATATTGTCCAGAAAAACTATGGAAGAGTTATCAGCTCCATGTTCTTAAGGTATCAAAAGTAGAAGTACTAATTCTTCAGAAAGATGGGCCCTGTGACTGACATATTATCATGTACTCCATTAAGTTTGTTAATAGTGATGTATCGATGCAGAAGCAGCATTTAATGTTGTGGCTGGTTTTAACTACCAAACTAATATACAGTTAGGTAGTTTAGTGTTCAGTGTAGTTAGTCCAGTGGCTCCCAACCAGAGGTCAGGCCTCTCTAGACAGAAATCTGAGGATTTGTGAGATGATTAATGGGGCACAAAAGAAGAAAAAAGTTCTACTATAGAAATATGCATTCATTTTTTTGACTTCTTTCTCTTATTTTTTCCTTTTTGAGGAAAACATTAACCATCAAACATATTTTGTAAAGGGAAGAGACTGGGAACCACTGGTTTAATCTTTAACAGTGCAATGTATTTAATATCTTGTGATAAGATTTTTATGTAAAATCTTGGAGAAGTAACTATAGCTGTGAGATAAATGCATAGTGAAAGAGAAAGGACAGCATTTCATTCTGAAATGTAGTGGAGTACAAGTATAAAGTATACATCCACGCATTAGCTATACTGCTTATCCTTTGAGGGTTGTGGAGCGGCTGGAGCCAATTGTAGCTAACATTGGGTGAGAGGCAAAGTACATATACATGTACACATACATAGAGAGACATACAACAATTCATGTGCACATTCACACCTATGGGCAATTTAGAGTTGCCAATTAACCTGCAAGTCTTTGGACTGTGGGAGGAAGCTGGAGTACCTGGAGGAAACCCACGCAGGCATGAGGAGAACAAGAAAACTCCTCATAGAATGGCCTCAGCCGAACCATGTTTTGAACCTTCTTGCTGTGAGGGTACAGTGCTAACCACGGCACCACTGTGCCGCCTATAACGTATCTGTGTACCTCAAAATAGAACTTAGTCTCTACCACTGGTTAGACTGGTAGAATTAAATCCCTTGTTGCTAAACTATACCTATTAGCCACTGGTATTCTCATCATAGGCAAAAACAAAATTTAGCCTGCTGATGACAGAAAAAAAGGTGCAGCTTACTCTCTTGCACTGAGTTAGTGTTTTAATATTAAACTAAATGTGTTGTGTGTGGTCAGAAACGCCCCTCTCTCCCAAGAGAACGACCTCCATTGCGAGCTAGTGTTATTGTTTGTTACACTGTGGTGACCTGCCAGCTGCCCTGCAGCCAGCCTCTACCCAAAAGCGTCAGATATTTCTCATGTTGAGACCTCTCCTCCTCCTCCCCCCTCCTGTGCTCTAAATATAGGCCATTTATTTGTATATGTGGTTGGTAACTGCTCTAAATCAAAGCCTGGCCTACTCCCCTCCTCCTACTCCTCCTTGGTTTACAGTGGGGCCGCCTCCTGTCAGTCGCCGGCCTCTCAGCTGCCACCAACTGTCAACCCCCGGCTAGGCTGACACACTTCCACTGCAGCTATGACGCTGCTGGGAGAGGACCAGGTGTCTCTCTCCCTCCCTCTCACCCTCCGTCCCTCACTGCTGGAGGAATTCCTTCCACTCAAGCGCTTTGTAATTGACGTTCCTGTTTTCATTCAGAGTTTAATTGACTTTACTATCCGTTGCCTTTGATTTGACTGCTGTACATTAGGTCAACCATTTCTAGCCAATGTCTGACTCTCTGACTGTCTCTCTGATATAAATTTATGAGAGTCTTTCTTAAGAAGTCCTTCTCTGGACTGGATGACGATTCTTGCTGTCGTCCATTTTGGACAGCGGGCATTAATGTATCTGCCGTCATCCCCATACCAGTCGAGTGATCTAATCAAGCCGCTACCTGCTAACGTCAGACCATGGTTACCATGAAACCAGTGGGCACAATCACAATGTCAGGGATAACCTATGATCCTGTTTGTAATGAGTCATTACACGACTTTAGGCTGGGGTGGAGAACAGACAGCTCTATATAGAGAGATATTTAAGAGAGGAGGCTCTCTGAAGCTGTCCCTCCAGTTTGCAGGGTTAAGTTTGATATGATTTTGGTAAGAGCTGAAATGTAGAAGCAATTAATTAATTAGGTGAATGACAGAAAAATTATCAACATAATTTTCCCAGCAAAAATGCCCAGAGTTGTTTGGTTTCCCGTTTCTTTCTTGTAAAGATTTAATGCTTCTCTTTGTTTTACTAGACAGTAAAGTTGCACTGAAACATAATAATTATCAATCCTTATAGATTAATCTGGAAAATAATTGACAGATTAATCGATCCGTTATTTGGTCTAAAAATCAAAAAAATATAATGAAAAAATAATATGCTTTGTTTTGTACGACAAACAACGCAAAAGTTGTTTTTTTTTTTCAAAGCAGATTAATGCAATTAATGGCTTATCAAAATAGATTTGATTTCTGTTAATCAACCCACTGATTAATTGGCATTGGATTAGTTTCAGCTCTATAGTTAAATGCTTTTGGTTTTGGACTGTTGGTCAAACTAAACAAGATGTCACCTTGGGTTTTAGGAAAGTGTGATGGACATGTTCACTGTTTTCTGACATTTTATTGACAAAATGATTAATTGAGAAAATATCCAGCACTTCAGTCAATAAGGAAAATAGTTTTTATTTGCTGCCCTCATTTTGATAATTTTAGTTTTATTATGTGATCAACAATGAAATGAATGTTCCATAGCTGCACTAACAAACGTCACAGCCATGCTAAAATCCTAAATATAGCTCAAGATGAATTTTGTCTGAGTAAAAGAGACATCAGCCTTGTGTGAAGTCATCCTGTCACTGTTGTAAAAAAAGATGCCATTGATGGTTTTGTCGTTCTGTTTGTTCTCTCTGCAACCTTAGACTATTATGGTATTGACTAAAGGAACAAATCAAAAACATAAAAACAGAACAGCCCTCACACTCAAGAGCAGAAAAGAACAGAGCATAAAATAAAAATAACCACGAACAAACTCCATCATGGCTTAATAATGAGGTAACGTCAGTCTGCAGTGACTGAAGCAGCAGTCACATTCTAACTGCAGCGGTTTGCTTCCTCCCTTTAAGATTTAGAGCTAAACCGTGATTTTAACGGAGAGGACTATGAATACGAAGACGAGGCCAAGCTCGTCATTTTTCCAGACCACTTCGAGATCCCCTTACCAAATATTGAGGAGTTGCCCGCTCTGGTTAGTGAGTTGGTGCTGCATGGGCTCTGTGTGTTTCCATGCATGTCGAGGTGGAGGGTGCATTCAGTGGTTCCCTTAACACTGGACCTGAATCTTCAGATTAATTTGAGACTTCCTTAATGTTTTACATTCAAGAATATAATATAATATCCCATTGAAAGAAAAATGAGATTCTGTGATGCGTCACCTAACCTCTAGCTGTTACCCCTTCTAAAGGTTTTTCATTTGGGTCGGTTTTGGTGGAAGATTTTGGTGCCATTTCACAAGCTTTTTCTCTCTGCAAAAAAAGAAAAAGGAAAAAAAAACATCTGGGGGAACCACTAGGTGCACATGTGCCTTTTAAGTTTGTGTTTTATTGCTTGCATAGAGAAAAAACGGAGAGATTTTACTCCTATCTTGAATTTATTTATTTATTTGCTTGGTTTTTAGAGCTTGGCTTTGACATGGTTGTAGGTTTCCAACCTGTGGATGTAGAAATTTTGGTGCTGCATATATTTTTGATTATTGGAGAACACCTTATTTTTAAGAGCTTTGCATGGTTTATTTTGGGCTGCCACCCTCTCCTCTTATGCTGCTCTAGTCACTTTTTTTGCATAAATTTTGCATGTCCACTTTTTTCCTATTCATGCACAGTTAATGCTCGTTTTAAATGCTCCTACAGTTGTTAAAAGAAATTTGTAATCCTCGAATTTGTTTGTTTAGGTGATATAGTTTTGACACTGACCTCACCCACACCCATTTCTGCACTTGACAATGTCTTTGCTGTCTCACCTGATGTGCAGGTGACCATCGCCTGTGACGCAGTGCTCAATGCACCATCAGCTTACAAGAAGCAAGAGCCTGAATCCTGGGAGGAGGAGATCCAGGTATCCCGACATGCCAGGAGCCTCAGACAGCTGGATAATGGGGTCAGAATCCCACCCAGGTAAGACGGATATTATAGGTAGATATTTAAGAGTCTAAATGTTTTGGAAGCATTATATCCTCAGAAATGGTCTAACTAATGGTCAATACTGGGTCTAACTGCAGTAATCTTCTGGTGGCAGCATTACATTATTGTCATGATTGACATAAACAAGCAATATGTGTATCTTATATACATTTGTGCACAACTCCCTCTCCACTGTACCCTCATGATGGTAACAGCAACAGGTGTATTTTTGAGTCACTGGACAACTACTGACACTGTGGCTATGTGTAGTCATTAATATGGTTAAATCTGGTGCAGTATGGAGTCTTAACCTACAGCCCTTAGATGCTGTCTCTAGTCCCGCAGACTCTCAGTGGGAATCCTTCTTATAGGATGATCCCACTCATCTGAGATGGATCCTGAAGAGGGTTTCTGGTCTTGTTTCAGCCTCATGTCCCAGTCTGCCTCAGCTCAGCAGACCGCCTGCCATACTCATGTGCCCTGCAGTGTGCAGCAATAGTTCAGAGCCAGTTAGGGCTTACAGATGATCCTGCAGACAGAAAACAAGCTCAGCACACCAAGCATTGCATTGTTTCATTGATCACTGCTGCTGTACATGTGTGGTCCCTAAATCTATCCCAGAGAACAAAGAAAGGGAGGTGGAGTAACATGTCTTCTACTAGCAGCAGCTACTACAAAGCAGCTTTCCAGATGGATAACTGAAGGTCTGGCAGTTAATCTAAATTCTGTTTTACTGATTACTCTACAGAGGATGAACTGAAAAGTCATTTCAAACTATAGAATTGACATCAGTGCTTACTTTCACACAGAACAAGTGTTACATTTAAATAAATATTGAAATCCGAAGATGTATATTGCAAATTTAGTCAGGGTGTCTCAGACACCTGATATTGACCATATTTAAAAAAAAAAAAATCTGTTTCTTATGCCTCTACTTTCTCTATATATTATTTAATCAATAAATTGATAATGTATTATTTGAATCCGGAATAAAAACAACACAACATTAACACAAGTCTCTGTGTCTCTGTTGTCAGTGGCTGGAAGTGTCAGAAGTGCGAGATGAGAGAAAACCTGTGGCTGAACCTGACAGATGGAGCAGTGCTCTGTGGGAAGTGGTTCTTTGATGGGAGCGGAGGTAACGGCCACGCTCTGGAACACTACAGAGAGACCAACTACCCACTGGCTGTCAAACTGGACACCATCACCCCAGATGGAGCAGGTCTGAGACACATGAGACTTTAACCTGAACTGTTAAATAGTTTTAAAACTACTCTGTTCCTAATATTGGAGGATGTTTAGTTCATGATCAACAAAACAGTATGTTAATACCCCAATGCAACAGCCCTGCAATTTAAATCTTATCCTTTGTGTCATTGTGTCAGTGAGGCATTTATTTAACTGGGATGACCAACGTTAGTTGCGTTGTTCCTTTGGATTACATTATATTGAAATGAGTTTCTGATATCCTGCCGCCCTCATGTAAATACAACACCACCACTGGATTGTATTGCATTGTACTGATGTATCTGATAAAATAGTGACTTAGTGTAAATGGAATACTCGAAGGACCTTAATGGTAATGTACAAATGGTTAATTTGACTTTAAATTCGATTTTGGAGCATGGTATGGAGAACCATGCCATAATATCTTCAGCTTGACTGACTGGTCTTTTGGTTTCAGATGTCTATTCGTTTGAAGAAGAAGAAGCCGTGTTGGACCCCCACATATCAGAACACTTGTCACACTTTGGAATAGACATGCTACAGATGCAGAAAAGAGTGAGTTATCTTGACTGTGCAGAACAATGAAGCTTGTTTTACTATTAACACCACCTTCTCCAAAAGATCTAAAACCCTGCAACAAAATATCCACATATATACCGAACTAAAATTAAAGTCAGCTCTCCTCTTCTCTCCTTCAGACAGAGAATGGGCACCACACAGACAACAACGCACGGCCGCGGGTTAGTGAATGGGAGGTGATCCAGGAGTCGGGCATGAAGCTGAAGGCGGTCTACGGTTCTGGTTACACAGGCATCAAAAACCTGGGCAACAGCTGCTACCTCGGCACAGTAATGCAGGTCCTCTTCAGCATCCCAGACTTCCAGAGGATGTGAGTACTGTACGCTGTGATGTGGATTTACTAGAAAGAAAACACAACATTGATTTTTTTTTTTTTTTGTTTTTAGTGTATGTTTCTATGTCTTATCTGACTATAGTGATTGTGAAATTGCAGGGAATTTTAGGGAGCCATAGTCTCTACAAGTGTAAAAATAATCACATTGTTTTATTTCAGCAGTATACTGTGTCTCTGACTCTCAGTATGGTAACAACAAGAAACAAAATACTGTAAACACATCATGGAAAAAGACTTAAACTTTAACGATGAAACAGTTGTCTACAAAGTTTGATTAATCAATAGCAATCAGCACTGTGATTTATGAGTTTTTACACAATATTAAAAATAACATTTTTACTGTTAAATTGTGACCAACTCATGTGTACAGTATATGATATACATCCTACGCAGTGTTTTTAACAGAGGCTTAATGGTTACTTTACGATGAGACTCAATTTTCATGATGTATTTGGAACTCTGTATCTAGTCGCATTGTAATTATTGATCGATTGTTGCTGTGGATTAGGTGTAGAGAAAAATACAGAATAACACAACATTAATACTTAAAGAGAAAACCCATAGTGCATTGAAGCATGATATCCTGCAGAAGCAGTGTTGGTGTCTTCTCAGTACCAGCCCGTGTATTTCCTTGTGTCTGTGTGTTGCGTCCCATGTGCTCCATCTGAGGTGAGCTTGTGACATGTATTTTGATCTTTAGGTATGTGGGTAATCTTCAGAGGATATATGACTATTCACCCCTTGACCCCACCCAAGACTTTGCCACACAAATGTAAGTGACCTGTTACATAATGCAGTGTTATAATACACAAACAAGGGGTTTTCCAGCTGCTGCTGTCTCTGTGGCTGAAAAGGTTAAAAAAAGGCTGAGGTTTTTAAATTTTTTTATTTATGAGTAGCTACTTCCAGTTTATATTGTTGTTATTAAAATGCTTGAAATAACAATATAATGAGTTTTGAGTTTTATAGTTCGACCAAGTCTGGTCTATAAATCCTAGTAAAGCCAATAAATGAAACATACAGTAATTTGTTGGGTAAAAGCTTGTTTTCTGACATTTTCTGGTAAATATTTTGTTTTGTAATACGGTGTGTTGCAAGAGGTCAATCACATGCTGATGAAATGTAAGTGGAGTCATAGCAAGGCAGGTGATGAGTATCAGTTATGTTTGCTATTCATTCAGTTATGTTCATACTCTGAGGCACATTGACAGATAAACATGTTTAGACCTGTCACTATTCGTATTTGATAAATTCACAATGCAGGAATATCCTAAATTATATTACTACCTTGTATCCAATTAGGATGATGCCACAGTTTATAAATAACAGATAAAGTGGAAAGTGGAAATAAAATCAAGATTTAGACTTACAATACTACAGTTATCTGTAAAGAGTGCTGGACTGATGTGACTAAATGACAGCAGAGCTGTTTGACAATGGAAATGAATCATAATTGTAATAATTAATGAAATACCCAATGATGAAATTTTAGGTCAAAGATTGCAAACATTCCTTTGTCTTTCGAGAGGATATTTCAGCTTCAGTCAACAGAATTGAATATCAGTTAGTGTGAAACGAGATGAATAATACTTGATGGTTAAAAAAACAAAACAACGAAAGGCTTAAATTAATATAAAATTAATGTAAGGTTTTGAAGACGGTGATACTGATGAAACAGATTTTACTGACACGGGTTGAGTCACTGCCCTCTGCAGTTACTGTGTGGTATAGTATTTTTTTATAGACAGGCTGTTTTGGAGGCTCCTGGAGTATATTGTATGATATGAAGGATGTAATTCACTAATAAATTCTTCCCCCTTTGTTAGAGTGATCAATAAAAGTATGAGCTAATTATAAGAAAAGTATATTTCTGACTGTTGTGATTATTCTTATTTATTTCATAGTAAGGCTGAAAAAGGGTCCCTGCAGATATTGTCTGTGGTGTTGGTAACCATGGCAACTGAGCTGAGTTTGAACTCGAGCCAGATTTGTGAGACTAAAAATCCAGGGGTTAACAAGTTAGCTGCTTTGTGAAACAGGCCCCAGGTGTCTCGTCTGAAGGTTTTCTTTTTTCTGACGAGTAAAGACACGTGCACTTCACCTTCAGGCTGTGTCATCCAACGAATAACCCCAACAAGACTAGAGCAAAAGTATAAGAGTAACTAAGAGTTGTAATGTTGATGCTGTTTTTGTCCAACAGGGCTAAACTGGGACACGGACTGCTCTCAGGCCAGTACTCCAAACCACCCATGAAATCTGAGCTCATTGAACAGGTGATGAAAGAAGAATACAAGGTATTAAACTGGGTATGTCCAGCTCCCAAACTGGGTCCATAACCAACAGAAGCATGTTGATACTGATTGATAGCAAAATTATTTTATTATGGTTGTCAATACAGTATAGTTTCACCCTGTCAGATTGCTATTTTCCCGATATAAATGTAAAGTTTTTACCTAATGCAGCTCTTCTGTGTTCTTAATATACTTGAGCTTTTTTTGAGCTTTTCAGAGGAGTTGATAGAAACAAAAGGAAGATGTGATTTTCTGACACTGGCAATTTCTTCGTGCTCTGACCTTTTTCCTTTGGTCTGAAACTAACTGGTGGCTGCAGTCACAAATTTTGCAACTCAAATAGTTTTTGAACACAGCAGCTCCAGGCATGATATAACATGAAATCATTGCCTTTTTATCCACATATTGCAGTACACAGCTGCCAGGAAATTAGAAGAGGAAAGCCATTAAAGCATAGTGGGACCTAGTGCTAGGTCTGTAAGCTCCAGGTTTCTTTTAAGCCTCCCCAGCCGCAGTAATTGATAGGGCAGAGCCGTGATCCTGCACTTCCTACACATGTGATTGTGGAGTCAGGTTTGGACACATATTGACAGCTGGGATGATATGGGGGGGAGGGCTTGTGTTGGCATACTGTGCTCAGTTTGTATCCATTACAATTACATATGCTAATTAAAATGGCTTTTTAAATGTGTTCTATGGGATACATGGTGTCTTGCTGGAGGTTGGCCTACACATTGATTGTTTAGTGGTGTGGCAGGATGATGTAGAGACCCTTACACTGGATGACATATATTATAAAATATTTACTGACCATGGTGAAAATAGTGAATTTAAAAGAATAGTTTGACATTATAGGAAGTAGGGCTATGCTAATTTACTCTCTGGCGAAGCGAAAAGATCAATACAGTACCCCATTACCTTTTATGTTAAACTGGCATTAACATCTCTCTCCCCTGGTAGCCTGGCAACTGCTCCCAGTCAAGAAATAGTCTGTTGTACAATTCCTGGCAAAATAGCTAATTGATGTGTTGATGAGGATTGTTTGTGAAGAGTAACTTTATTTTATTGTCTTATTAATAGGCTTCTCCCCTCTTGGAAATTTTTAATAACTGGCACAGTAAAAACTGAAGGTTCTGTTTACTTTTTATTGAGAAATACAGAAACTAGGAAGGATTTTGCAGTTTTTATGGTAGCATCTATATTCACTTAGGCATTCTAAATAGCCATTTTTATTGAGGATGCTGCACATGTTTACATACTAAACTAGTTACAGCAATGCCATTCAGACTTATTAATGTTGCTTAGCAGGATTATCCTGGACCAAACAAAAAAATATAATGTTAAACATTCTTTTTATGAAGAAGAATCTCAGTGTGTACAGAGCAGTGCGACACATGTCTATAATACCACTCTGGTACCAGCTAGTCACTCGAGGCTAATGCTACCTTAATATTAACAGCTGCTCTGTTGTCTGACCTTATAGTTCCCTCTGAGACAGGTGAGTGATCATGCACAGTCAGTGTGTGTGACACCCAAATGTTTTCATTCCAGCACCAGCAGAAGGGCGTCTCCCCCCGGATGTTGAAGGCCCTGGTCAGCAGGGGACACCCAGAGTTTTCCTCAAACAGACAACAAGATGCCCAGGACCTCCTCCTGCACATCATCAACCTAGTGGAGGTGAGTGAAGCTAAACCTCTGTTAAAGTTAAAGTATTTAAAATGGTGTATATATGTGTATATTTAAATAAATATATACATATATAGGTGGCCTACATTTCTTACCTTTGACAAGACATTTAAAAAATATTAGTATGTCGCCTTAAGGTATAGTTCAACAAAATATTCTAAACACAATGTCCACTTACTAACCTTTTCCTAGTGGTTTAAACACCATCTTATGGTCCTTATTATTGAATGGAGTTTGCTCAGTTGTCATGGCAATAAATCAGTTGAAATCGGTTGTTATTATAATGTATTCACTTGCAGTATTTTCTGTATATTCTAGAAATGTGATTAACCATAACTTTGAAGAGAGCATTCACTATGACTCGTGTTATTAATATCAATTAACATAATTTTCATAAGGTGGATCTGTCAGGTTTAGAAATTGAATAGGTTTTTATACTACTGTATATGAGACACATCACCTTAAATGATGTCAACACTACAAACACAACAGAAAGCGACACCGCTTCTCATAAAACTCAAATGGCTGAGTTACGTCTGACCCCTGACACACATGGGGAGGTAGTTGATTGGGATGGGAGGGTCTGTTTTTGACTAAACACAGCACACTGTCTTCTTGGTTGGTACATACACATTGGGTTGCTCTTGATGTGTCTTTCTCAACCAGGATATATAAATAGCTCGGCGCTATCTGTTACACAGTGAGGCCAGATAATGCTTCCTATTCTGCCCCAGCCGCAGGAGACATGCCGTGACTCGGACTTGACTCTTCCTCCGCCTCATGTGGAGGAGATCAACAAAACAAACCATCCAGATTCTCCAAGCCTCAGTTTCTCCATGTCTGCCACATTCAGTAAAGAAACCCTATAGTGCTTGTGCTTGAACGTGGTTTGTTTCGAAAATGGCCCTCCTTTAGTCTACAGCTCTACAGCTGTGTGTAAACTAGATACTGCTTTAGGTTTCCAGACATAGATTGAACCTGACTAAAGCCACCACCATCAGCAACATTTTCCACTGTCTGTGTCAGCCTGCATACTTGGCCTGAGTAAAATTATAACTTGTGTATTTCTGTAGCCTCTTAGAATAGAAGGGCTGGGTTGCAAAGAAGTCGTCATCAAACTTGTGTGTTAAGTCGCGATGCCATTCCTCCATCACAGTCTTCAAATAAACACAGATTAAACTTCACTGACCCCTGCTGTTCATCAGCAGTGAGAGGACACTGAGCCACTCGGTGATAATGATTAGTATGCCCTCAATTCTGAAAAGATGTAACACTCTGTAATGGAGGGTACACTTAATTGAGGCAGTTCCTAAATTAAAAGAGTTGCATTTACATAATGAATGACTGTATTTAGAGATCTGGGTCAAACAGCAGTTGTGTTGAAGTTGTGCCAGGAGACTGTAATGGGCCACAGCAAGAATAGCTTATAGATAAAGTTGCAGTTCAAACCATGGGCTGTTTGTGGTATGTGTGAAGCTTCTGTACAGTTCTTAAGCAGACATGCAGTAGCTGTCTTTCAGATAAAATTGCTTGGGGTTTGATTGATTAATACTTAAATTTTGACTTGCAACTGCCAAAAAAAAACAACAACTGACAAGTATTCAGAAAACGCTAGAACCTCCATTTTATCCGTGTTATATCACATCACTGGTGTATATTCTATTTTTAAAAAAGACATTAGTATCAGGCTGAGTATCAGTCTCAAACTGAGATATGTGCCAAATCTCATGGAGTGATTTTTGCTGCTTATATTTAAACTCATCCTCCCGATGTTTGGTGTCTGCAGAGGAACAGTGCAGGCTCAGAGAATCCAAGTGACGTCTTCCGCTTCCTGGTGGAGGAGCGAGTTCAGTGCTGCCAGACACGTCGGGTGCGATACACTCAGCGGGTGGACTACTGCATCCAACTGCCAGCCCCAATCGAGGCTGCCACCAATCGAGGTAGAGAAGCTCCCATACACACACACACACACACACACACACACACACACACACACACACACACACACACACACCCCCCCACACACACACACACACACACACACTGGGCAGCTGCAGAAGGAAGCACCAGCTGCCTCTGGTTGGTACAGCCTGCGTGATGCTGGGCTCAGGTGGAGCCAGCCACTGGGAGAATCAGCAGGTCTTGCTCAGGAAGGGCACAGAAGGTCCTGAGCTCTCAGACAGAGAAAATAAGTGACTGCTTATGGCTTTGTTATGTGTACTGTCATTACACACTCTTGGCTTGATGTAATACATTATATAACAAATCAGATGGACTAATTTAAAGAATAATTAAAGGTTGCTAACACCAATATAACCTTGTCATATTAATTGTGCCGATGTTGGTATAATTACAATAAACAAATGTGACCTTGGTGAGTATGATCGTCTGTCTAATGCAGTGTAGTTGCTAGTAGGGGTCTCCAGTGTTGTCAGCAGCAATCTTGAATACTACATATACACCTTAAACAATTATCCCTATAGAAATGCATCTTATGCCACCTTTTTTTTTTTTTTTTAAATGCTGAACATTATGCTTGTCAATGGATGTTACCACTTATTCTGCATGCTATCAAGTCTTTGTCTTTGTTTTGATGCCACCAGAGGAGCTGCTGGCATACGAGGCCAAGCGGAAGGATGCTGAGGAGAACATGAGGGCTCCACCTCAACCTGTGAGAGCACGGATCCCCTTCACCGCCTGCCTGCAGGCCTTCACAGAGCCAGAGAACGTCCCAGACTTCTGGAGCTCAGCGCTGCAGGCCAAGTCAGCTGGAGTCAAGTAAGCAAGGCCCACCTCCTCCTGGGCCTGGAATGACAACTCTACATCTCAGTTGTATCTATAAACTTTGCTTTCCTTTCTTTTGAATCCCCTTTTTCCAAATTTTCATTTTCCCTTGCAGAACTTCCCGTTTTGCATCCTTCCCAGAGTATCTGCTCGTGCAGATCAAGAAATTCACATTTGGAGTTGATTGGGTGCCGAAGAAACTAGGTAACTTTCTGTCACACTTCACTGATTAATGGGTTTTAAATGTTTGTTATTGGCCTCCACCAATGTGGTGACTCAGTTTCAAGTATTTGTAGGGTTGCAGACGCCCAGCAGAGGGCAGCATCAAACTGTGATTTACAAACCCCATCACAGGTGAAATTTCTGCCCAGGTTAGTTTTAGTTCAACTCATTCAGGCGTCACCTGAACTTTTTGGACACATGGTCACAAACCACCATATCTCTCATCCTGTCCTGTCATGTACTTGGGACACAGAGATTAAATAAATGAAAACAAGTACGTTGCTGCATCTTAAATTCCTACTGAGGTACAGTTACATGACAGGTAAATTGTGTAAATTGATATTTATAAATCAGTCTTCAGTATGATATTTTGGGGTTTTACATGGCCGACAGTCACACTTGTGTTTACACTTAGACAACCAGCTGCCAGGGTCTCAATGTTAAGTGGGAAGGATGTTAAGAATTAAAAGTCAACATATTCCTCTGAGTTTTTTTCATGTGTCTTCCTGTATAGACTTGGCCATAGATGTTCCAGACTTCCTCGATCTGAACCGGCTGCGGGCCACAGGGCTGCAGGCAAGTGAAGAGGAGCTGCCTGACCTCATGCCCCCAATCGTGCTACCTGAAGACACCAGAGGTATGAACAGATGTAGCTTATGCCAAGTTGTGGAAATGGATGTGTATGTGTGTTGGTGTGTATGCATATAGATATCAATACGGTTGGGACAACACATTATTGTGCTACTTTTCACAACTAGGACAATGTAAGGAGCATCTTTTTTCCCTTTTTAATCTGACATTTTGTGTTTTATTCATTTCCACTGCATATTGGCAAATAAACATTGGTGCCAACATTTGGATCAGCTTCAGTTATATCGTGTAGTTTTCAGATCAGACAATGCTCCACTTTTCTCATCCAGAAGAATCCCCTGTTCATAGGCTTCAATGAATCACCTACTGTGACCCACAGGGACATTTGCACTCATGCGTGAATTCTTGGAAAAAATGCAAAATGGCACTCTTAACTACTGGGGGCATTTTTGGCTCCTTATTTTTAATTTCACAGTTCTGTTATTGCTTTCCCTGAGCCACCTGTGCTTTCTTATTTACCCAGTTAGCCAAACATATCACTCTATTTATTTATATATATATATATATATATATATAAATAAATATATATGTGAGACAGTATATGTCTGATTTTACCTAACAAACAGGTAACTCATTGTTACTCTGACCACATATGTGTTGTTCTAATGCTGCTACCCAACATCCTTTTCAGGAAATGTAGGGTATTTTTGAGACAGTCAAATGATCTGTGAAATTGTCTCTAATATGATATTCTGCTCAAAGCCACCCAGTTTTTTTCTGAAGGGGCTATTGAATGGAATCCCACAGGAAAGGCATGCTCAATCAATTACTGAAAAGTTGTTGTGTTCACAGTGTGGCTAAGCCTAATAAGTTCTAATGATTTTGTGAGATCCCCTTGTAATGTACTTCCCTTGGCTCTGGGAATAAGCTACTGGAAGCCATCAAGAGCATTTTAGAGCACAAGCAATATTGTTGTTACTTTTTTAGAAACTTCGTGGTGTCATTGTTTGCTCAGTGATATTTCAAGTATTACATACATCCTCTCTTCCTAAAGGCCAATGCAAAACTTCTATCCTTTTGCTGCTTTGTCTCCGTCTCCTCTGTGATTGTAATTCCTTTTCCTCTGTTCGTCCTTCCGTTGTTTGCAAAGTTCTGCTACATCAAGTTAACAGTGTCCTCCTTAATATTTTAGCAGGCGTGAAGCACAAAATGTTCTGTACTGTCTCAAGCTCCAAACACAAACACAAAAAGCGGTTCAAAGAGCAGTGCAAAGACACAGTAACATCTGCGAGCAGCCTTTGCTGTGACTCACATGTGCTTCATGTCTTTACAGACCTGGGACCTTGCAAAATTGTTTCACTGGCTGCTTCAGTTTTGAACATGTTCGCCTTAATATTTCACCACTGAGCAGTCTGTGCTTTACCTGCTATCTCAGACCTCCAAACACACGGAACTGGCTTCTTGGAAGAGTGCAGTATCCACTTAAAACTCTTCAAAATCTTGTGCATTGGAGCATCCATTGAGATGAAACTACCTTTGCTTAGACAACTCCTGAAGAGGCCATTGTAAAATTGATGCATGGAAATATGTATGAATGTTTTTTTTTTATATGTAGTAAGTTTTAGTTGGGAGAGCAATTTGAATCTCCATTTTGCACTCATAGGGGATGAGTGCAAAAGTCATTTGACCTCCATCAGTGCTTCTGTTTCTATAGACAGAAACATAAAGAAAAGTTCCAAGGTGTGAAACATGTGGTTTAAGCTATGAAATGAAAAGATGTCAGAGGGGGTAACATGCTGTTTTCGAAACACTCGCCGATTTATTTATTTCACATTTATATGATGAGCTTTGTCGATTGCAAATTAACCACCGGTCCATTATCCCCCAGCTGGCATCAGCAGTGATTAATCATTGGTCAACCTTCTGTGTCCAAAAGGCTTCAGTGCTTCTCATTGATTACACAGAACTGCGCAAATGTGTTTTCCTGTACGCTGCTTGAACCACATAATTTCTCACTGGTCTGTGTATCACCCATTCACTCAATTATTCCAGGCCATTTAGAAAATGGATCATAGCTTTTCGTGATTCCATTTTTCTGTTGTTTTAATGCACAAAACCAACACCGTATAGAAATGGATTTCTGCATTTGGTTTCTTTGTTAATCAATTCATCCCCTTCAATATTAAAATGGAAAACCTCAGTCACATTTTATTTATCTAATACTGTGATCCGGTTTGTCATTTTCTTAATTCAATGAAAATATGGAAGAGAGGGAAGAAGCACATGAGAGATTGGGTGAGTGGGACAGTGAAACTAAACTGTACCATTTCATTGCAAAAACTTAATGTGCCTGATTAGCATTTTATCTGAAGCCATTTTTAGCAAAATATCAGTGACAAAAAGACAAAAAACAGCACACTGCTGTCTTACTGCCAGTCCAAATGGTCTTCCTCAGGTGTTTCTAGTCACAATGTTTTCAGGTCCATGTAGAATAAATGACGATTGGCGCTTATAAAATGTATTTGTCCAAAATAACACAGCTGGGTAGGCCAACTCGCCCCCTGAGCATGTTTCATATGAACAGGAACCGCTGAAGTTGTGATTGCAGTGATTGGGAACAGCGGGAGCCGATCAGTCTCCTCACTGTAGGAGGTGAAAAGGCCTCACCAAAGGGGTATTCTGACAATTTGACTTGAGCCTATCTCGCTGCTGACTTGAATCGGCCCTGTCTGTACAGAGATATCCTTTGTATGATTGATTGTGAGTGTCCAAATACGGCGCATATCACATTACCACAACATGCTTGGTTTGATTCCAGCTGGGGACCTTTGTTTTATGTTATACTATCTTTCTTTTTGTTCCTGCTTCTATACTACAGTCTAAAAAAAAAAAGGCCTGGTATCACTGTCACTATTGGTTTGTACTAATTTGATTAATCATAGCTTTGTCTGGGAATATGGTAATATACATCACTAAAGAGCAATATACAAGAAAAATGGTACGAACAAAATCAGGTGACTATTATTTGTGTAGCACCTTGGTAGTTCACGTGCTTAACATCAACATAAAAGCAACTGGGCAACCTGATGAGATCATTTAAAAAAAAAAAAAAGTTTAAAAAACAGTCTAGCTGCATACATGCAGTTAACTGCCTAGTCATAAGCCTTAGAAAAGATAGGTTTTTTTTTCTTAATCAAGTACATAAAAGTCAACTGAAATAGTTTTATTCTCCTCTTTCAGATAACTCAATGAGCTCCGTAGACTGTGAGTATTTGAGTATTTTATTTCTCTTCCCAATAACTCTGTGCTACAGTATATGTATGAATATGTAACATTTATATAAGTTATAGCCATGGAAAATATATTTTGGGCACCAAGCAGTAGTGATGAATGCTGCAGAGCTAAACTTCTGACTATGTATACCTGAGCAGGTGCTGCAGCTGCCATCTACTTTACTTTACTCTACTCTACAAACAAACTTTACTTTTCCATGTGTCTCGGCTGATTTTAGCCAGACTCCTTTCTCTCCTTGATAAATCATCCCTCAATAAAGAAACCTCCCCAGGGCTGATTCTCCTCTGTTTTCTTTGTTTAACGAGGCCCAAAGAGAGGGCCCCCGGAAAATCTGTTTGGTTGTTTAAACTGGAGGGTTACCGGTTGTGTTGAATCAGCAACTGTATGTTTTTAGGTACTGATGTCCATTTGTCGTGTCCATAGCTCCTGAAATAGACGAGGCAGCAGTAATGCAGTTGGCAGAGATGGGCTTCCCGCTGGAGGCCTGTAGGAAGGCGGTCTACTACACAGGCAACATGGGCCCCGAGATGGCATTCAACTGGATCATAGCCCACATGGAGGAGCCTGGTAAGGAGACATCACTGCGTTCATGAGAACATACTGTATGCATGACGAGATCAACAGACAGTAATTAGACAAGAAAGTAAAATATATGTGTTTGGAAAGAAAAAGAAAAAACATACATATTGTCTAATAACATTAACTATTACAACAACGATAATTATTATTTCTGTTATTATCACCATCATCAGCCCAACTGCTTTGTGAGTTATGGGATATTTTCCTCCTGGAGGAGATGGCTGGTTGTGTCCCTGTAAACAGATTTTGATGTGTAAATTCGACTCCTCTTGAAGATACAGCACAACTTTGTGTAAACAGTCTGACGAGGGGACTGTGGACATTTCCTGTTCAGTAAAATGAACATGCATGCATGTAGTGTTAAAAAAGTTGTATATGGCTGTTACTCTCATTATTTATCTATTCTCTCCTGAGATGTAAAGTATTGCACTCAGAGGATCTGATTGTACCAGCTGTCCAAAACATAGACATAGAAAAACAACACCCTGAAACCTGAAAATATGATGCTGACCTGCCTTCAAAGTAGCGTGCAAGTCCAAAGGTGAAATGAGCTCTTGAAAACGTGACAAAATGAAATCGTCATGACAAGAAATAGGGGTTGGGGGTGAGTGTTGAGTGGGTGATCAAGGGTTAAAAAGGTAACTGTAACCCAGAGAAACCAAAAATACTAGTGACAAATAATCAGAACAACAGCTGCACTTAAGGAGACACAGTTCTGAGTTCAAATGGAGAAGCTGCGTTTCAAAGCAAAAACAACCAGTAAAGTGATATTCGAGGCCTGATGCAGGCGGTTAGAGAATGAAGAGAAATTGACTATTTTATTGAGCCGGTCAGCTCACATGTGAAGCCTGTGCTACACTTTTTTTTTTTTTTGTCTGCAAATCTGCCAGAAAACATTTCTGCAGTAAACACACCACTCCCTTTACTCAAGAATGCTGACAGAATACATTACACAAAGAGGCAAGGCAAAGTTATTTGTATGGGACCTTTTCAACACAAAGGTAATTCAAAGTGAGCGACACATCACATCTCCAGTTCCTCCATTCATTGAAATCAGAGCTGTTTTTGCAAGTGTCGCACTTTGGATCCCTTTGTGTACCGCAGGTGTTTATCTGTGCATGTCTGTGTGCGAGATCATCACCAGAAACTTTGTCAGAGCTGACTTTGTCTCTTGTAGAGCCTCTCAGCAGTAGAGACGTTCCCCTGAGGCGTTAACTTGTGTCACTTTTATTTCCCTGGTCGGCTGTAAAGGGCCTCTACAGTGCAGGGAAATTATAACAGCCCCCTGCCTGTTAGTTTTTAAATGAGCCTAATGCATCTGCAGAATGGGCTGCATTCAGGCTCAATAACATCAGTAAAACAGATTGTCCCTGCTGCACAAAGGCTACTACTTCTGCCTCCCCCACATTTGTTTGGTTTCATTACTTTCCCATTAGCATCTCTTCAGCTTATTTTTTTTAACAACTAAACTTTTCACTTAATCATTTTTAGATGCAGTAGTAGTGCCTCATAACATTTCCTTTTCACTGAAGGGAACCCTGAGTGCTGCATTTACAAAATTAAACTAATGGCATCTTCTTAGAAGAGGTGCACTTCCAAAGCACTGAGCAGGCAAGGCGACTCACTTATATTTATTTATTATATTATTTCTCAGTGAAATGAAAACTGAAATGAGCCATTTGAAACAGACCACAGTTCATATAAACTTCATGAATGTTTTAGTAAAGGCAATTCTAAGATCAAACCATAGTCAAAGTTTACATTAGAAGTTAACAGCCAGTTAAACAGTATCTAAAGGACACAAGACAAGGAGGCTGAGATAGAGACGGTAGTGGGGGATAAGTGGTACACATTTTCATTTATGGCAAGGACAGTAATGAAGGCTCTGTTAATGGCCAACAGTAGAGTAATTACCATAGGAGTGTCCTTGTTCCTGGGTTGAGGGTCACTTTACTTTCATTTGAATCATTGAAAGTGCAGAGAGAAGCACTTGAAATTAGAAAGACTTTATTCTTACTTGTACTTCATGCAGGAGCTATAACATTTTACATGTTTCAGGTTATGGAAAGAATCTTCTACATATGAGTCGCTGTAAACCCACAGAGTCTTCCAGTCAGAAATATTGAGTTACAAACTTTCCAAAAATCAAAATAAAGCCTTTTATTCAAAATTCTTGTTCTTATATAATTAACTCAACGGACAACAAAGGCAGAGAAGAAAATAGATGTGTTAATCATTCTGCATATGTGGTGGTTTATCCAACTATACTGATATATCTCATATATATCTGAGATGTGTGGGCTCGCAACACTAATCTTGACTTTGACATGGACATGCCACGGGGTGCTTTAGCATCAGATACTGTTTCCAGCACCAAAGAAGTATTCAGGGTGCCTCCCAGCACACACATGTTTGTATGATGTGTGTGTTTTATGCCTGTGGCTGAATTCTTAACAGAGACAGTTAGTTACAACAGTCTAGCCTCCTTCATTAAAGTGTTTCTATGTCTTTCAGATTTTTGAATACACTTAAAGTCAACATATGTTGTTACACACTGACAGGTCTCTACCTCTTAAACATTTTGATGTCCAGGAGGCATCTGTCAGCTTTGTTCTGTCGCAATCCACAGCAAAACTGCAAATAAATATCTATGCTCAGCTAACTGTGAAAAATACATTTATTGATTTGGTTGAAAAATAAACGAGAGCCACAGCATCTCGTTATTATTCTCTCTCTCTTTCTCTCCTCAGACTTTGCAGAACCTCTCACTCTGCCCTCCATGATAGATCCTGGTCCCTCCACCAGTGACAGCCCCATGGGTGCCACCCCACTGGCCAACTCGCCCCCTGAGGAAAGCATCGCCATCCTCACATCTATGGGCTTCCCCCGCACTCACAGTATCCAGGCACTTAAAGCCACGGTCAGTCTTCTGCCCACTCTGTTCATGTTTGTACTTTGTGTGCTAATAAATAACTCTTTTTCTCATTAGCTGGCACCAGTACTTCATTTCCAGGCATCTTTTCTTTTAATCATTTCTGTTTGCCAGCTGATAATTCTTATTCCACAACATTTCTTCTTACTGCTTATCAACCTTTATGAGTTTCTGCATTTGCTGCTGGGGCCAAATACACCTTTTCCTGTGTCTAAAATCCCCCACTGTACACAGGGTGTATTGTGTTAGTGGCAGTGATAACAGTGATTTGTTTTGAACAAATACAAGGAGAACTGGGCAGCCAGTGAGGGCAGTGTTGGTCGCCATGTCTGAACTGATAAAGATAAAGAGTCTTCTGTAGGTGGTGTTCATGCCTTAGTCCATTTCTCATAGAAACACTTGATAGTTATATGGGGGAAAAAAAAAGTCAGACTTGAGCAAGAGAAAAACTGAAGGCAAAGAACCACCCACACGTCTATGAGAAGTGTAGCAGCACAGCAATGACTGCCGGGCACCACAAATGTTGTCAGATAAAACAAAAACAAAAAAGAAATTGCAACACAACATTGATTCATTATGGAAATAAATTACACAAGTAACAGAAGAAATACACCTCACGCCCCAAAAACCAGAAAGAAAACTGAACAGTGGAAAACGAAAGTGTCAAGAGTTCATGACAAAGCAGGTGATGTTTGAAAAGAGGGAAAAGAAAGAGATGATGAAAACCAAGCTCTGTCAGTCATAGATGGGCTTTGGCTGGCCTACTTGTTTGCTTTCCAAACTGCAAATTTAATAGGTCCTGCGTGTCAGAGTGATTAAAGATGTCTGCTCTACATGGTGTTTACAAATAGTCCCAGCAGCATACGGACTCCTCCGCTGATGCAGCCTTTCAGGGTTAGGAACGGGATCTGCCTCAGTGACATGTCGAGCCATTTTATCATCACAGCTCACAAATGTATGTAAAACGTTCAGCACAAGTAAATTATTGATTTTTATTTATTTATTATTTATTTTTTGTAATGTGGACAAAAGGAATGCAGCTACAGCAAATTTGTGACCTCCCCTGTTTTGAAATGGCCCCTGATTCTCACGTTTCATATTTCAAACTGCCCCCTCAGCTAAAATAGCTCAGCAGACTGTTAGTAAGACACAGAAATAGACACCAGGCTTCCTTGTTTATCAACCCTCACGCCACCAAACTCGCTGCCATCCACGATGTTGTTGAAGTGAATAAAAATGAACACATATTCCCCATGAGGGTGGATGGAGGTGTGAAGCAGAGAAGTCTCATGGCTGGTTTATTAATAGTCCAAAATTAGGAGGAGGAACTTTTTTTTTCAACCTCAGTGACCTGACAGGGAGAGACAGAAAAAGCTGACAGCGAGCCAAACCTCCTCCCTCAGCCAGATGTTCTCCAGCAATCACACCTCTACTTTGGACTAAAAGTAAACATCCTCAGGGGGGGAGTTGGCACAGATGGATGCCTGCCACCTCTTCAATAAGTGATTGCTCATTTTAACATGTTAAGCATAGGACTATTTTTTTTATGAGGAGTTTGTTCAAGATACAACAGAGAGGGAGAAAACAAGATAGAAGATGAACATTTTTAATCCTCAACCCTTATTGTGTCCCCATATGCAATCTATTTGCAGACCATTTGTCTTCTATGTGATATTTCCTGTTACTACAAGTATTTAGAGTATCTTATAGTATATTACATGTATATTTTTTGAACTGCAGCTAGTTACTGCCTCAGTGACTGTGAAGCAAAGATGATGTTCTCCACTGAATGTGTTAAACATTTTAAAAATGTATGATTTATGATTCCAACAGTAAAAAAGTTATGCGTTGCAATTTAAAATTGCACCACTGACAAATTTAAAAATGTTTGATATAGAATTGTAACTTGGTGACATATTAAAGGTATTTTTGTGTGGAATGTCAGTGAACTTGTAACATCATGGGTGTTTTCAAAACCTTTCAGAACAATAACCTGGAACGAGCACTCGACTGGATCTTCACCCACCCGGAGGAGGAGGAGAGTGACGCCCTGTCAGACATGGCTGACACAGAGCCCAACGACAACACTTTCTCCAACGCCAACTCGCACAGCGACTCCACGCTGTCTCCAGACAGAGACACGTCAGGCCCACGTGTCAAAGACGGACCGGGACGTAAGTATTGACTTATTGATTACTCCATTTTATTTATAATTACTGTAAATTGCTGCTCCTCATGTGAGTATGTTAAATGTTGTCAGTGTTGTTGTTGCTTCATGCTGCTTGCATGGCTATATGTACCGAAATAGTGTTTGTTGTTGTATTATTGTCCCAATGTTTCGCCGCTTCCAGTTGCTTTGCATGTCTGTGATGATTCTCTTTGTTGTTGTTGTTGCGGTCTTCTGTGTCATCGCTGTAAATTTTATTGTGTTGATGATCCTTGAAACGTTGAAACATCTAAGGACTGCAGTTGAAAATTAGGCAGCTGGCTAACACTGGCACATTTACAGTACTGTTGATTAAAGTGCATTGTCCCTAAATAAGTAAATAAATGAAATGAGTGACTCTGCATGACTGATTTCACTGATTATATCTGCCCCTTCTGTCTTGACTTAATTTATTACAGAACCTAATCTAAATGACCATGAAGTAATCAAGGGTTGACTTTAATTAGCAATTGTTTGTGACCAGTAGGATATAAACTGTAGTCAAATTTTCACAGTTCAAGGTTAGCTTGGTTACTCAGGACAGAGATCCAGCAGGAGCGTCTAGCATATAGTGTATTATTTTCCAAGGCAGAGATCTGTATAACCAACATGGGTCAGAGTCCAAAAAAAGTGTCAGAGGGCATTTTTTGTCCCCTAATTTGTTGTAATTTTACCTACATGTCATGCATGAACTTCCAAAGGCCAATTTAACCTCAGCTCCAATTAATACCTGATGATGAAACACAGTGAACTCTGGTGCTGCCGGGCACTGACCTGCTCTGCTAGACCAACTGAAGGCACAGTGGCATAAAGAAATAAGATTCACAAGCTTTTTAACTTAACTCCCCTCATAAAAGTGTAAACAGTGCATCTTCATGCAATAATTCATCTGCATAATGACAGACTAATGGGCTTTAGACAACTGTACTGTCCAGGTGCATTGAAACGCTAATATGAAGCTCTGGCATTTCTTACATTCTCAGTGTCTTCAGTCTCCTGTTTGTTTCCCTGGTCTTTCCGTGCTGAGATAAGTTGGAGGGATAGTAACACAAAGAGGGAATTTCACACTAAAAAGACTTTGGAAAATAAACTCTTGAGTTGTCAGGCTGAAGCCTCATATAAGCTTCAGATCATCTTTGGAATATACTTGTTGCTCAGACCAAGGACTATGGATTTTGTTCCCCATAGCTTAGACTGAAATTGATTTGGGAGCTAAGTTCTTAATGGCCAGTATGAACAGGAGGAATAATAATAATAATAATACAGCAAGCAAAATCATAGAAGCCCGTTGGCAATGTAGACACACTGGCCTTTCAGCATTTTAAATTACTCAGTGAATCTGGCTGATCTTTTCTTCACCTTCAGCAGAAATGTATTATGAGCTGTCCTTGCCAAAAGAGGGCTCTGATTCTGTTTACTATAAATCACCTGTAATAGTATCCTCTTAAAAAAACAGTATTTTTGTGTACTTAAGAGCATTATTTGAGATGTTTCCAACAGCAAGTGCCTTTATATCTTGTTATTTTGAGGCTTGAAAGAGTGAATGCTCAAATGTCTGTGGTTAAAATTTCTAATTACTGAAATAGTTGATTGTGTTTTCTCACTGTCCCTTATGTGCAGATTTAAACCCTCCTTGTTTCTTTGTCCTTTTTCAAGGTTATGAGCTCTTTGCCTTCATCAGCCACATGGGAGCATCCACAATGTCTGGGCATTATGTTTGTCACATCAAAAAGGAGGGAAGGTGAGTTGCACTCAGTTTCACTAAATTGTATTCATTCAATTTATTGTGGTACAAAGCTGATAGCATATTTTCAATTAAAACGAGGGACTTCCCTATTCAACAGAAAAAAATCTGTTATTAATGGATGTGTTTTCTTTCATATCACTCATCCTAGGAAATGTATTTCTGCAAAATTAAATTATTATCAATAAGCTTTTACCACAGGAAGTCTGGAAATAAATTATTCAAAATCACAGTCATCTTATTTAGATTAAATGGGAAATAATAAATTGACCCATTTCCTCTGTCCTCATAGCAGTCAGTTTTTAAAAAGTAAAACTTTTCTCACAGCACTACAATAACGTGTACCTTCCTCATATGTCCCTCCTCCTGCAGGTGGGTGATCTACAACGACCACAAAGTGTGTTTGTCAGAAAGGCCTCCAAAAGACTTGGGCTACATCTACTTTTACCACCGACTGTCTAGCAGTTAAAGTTACCCCCCTCCTCCACCTTGCAACCTTTTATAGAAGCGCAGTCTTTCACTCAGAAGACTAGCAGACAACTGTATTAACAGCCACAGTGGAAATGATGGAAATAACCTATCAGACCAGCTGCTCGCCTTACCGTGATGTCATTCAGGAGCAACCAGGAACACTGGTCAGAAAGGGAAAGCAATGTGCTCTTTGTGCATTTGTGTTACGTTATGCTTTAAATGTATATTTCAGTGTTTATGTTAAAAAACAAAAGATGTTTTCTTGACAGTGTAGGTACAGAGGGATGTGTGCAATTTCCACTTCTGGACTGCTCTGGACACAAAATAATGTCACATATCAAATCTCATTGTTCCTCCTCTATGCCTTCAGCTACTGTGCCAATAATTTTCAAAGGGGTACATTTTATAAATGTATTTTGAAATGGCGGTGCTTCACTGCCAGCCCTGAAATGCTCTGAAAAGAAATTACTGTGCTGCTGGTGGCTATGCATTTTACTTTGAAAGAGAAAAGAATGTTTTTCATCCCCGGGAAATTGAAGGGACATCAAAAGTTTTAAACGTTTTGGTTGTGCACTGAGACTGAGGGAAATGACCAGCATACTGTATGAAGGAGAGCACCAAGAAGGCAGTGAATAGGTGTTAAATGTGACTGTAGTTAAATATACAGTATAACTGGCTGAATAATGGCTCAGACCTGCCCCAGTTTTATTTGGAGATGATGTGCATGATTGTCACTTTTAATAAGAAACTTTCTGCACCATGGTACACTGGCCGATTTATTGAGATAGAAGTATTATTTCCTTCCCTGAAAGCACTTTTTTGTGACTAAAACAAGTTCATATTTTGCACCTGATGCAGAAGTGGACTTTTTATTCAAGAGATACAAGCAATTGAATGTGATATCTTAAATTTCTACTTCAGTACAGATGAACCTGTTTATCCTTGAAGTGGCCACAAGTCAATGAAGAGATTGAACATAATCGATGCCTAATATAAGTAAAGCTGTGCTTATTTTAAGATAGCTGTCCGATCATGAGTGCACATGGAAGTCATATAGAAGTCCTTTAACACTCGGCTGCAGTTGGCCCACTTTGGTTCTTTTATCACTTTGACAGATTCACTTTGACTATGACCCAAAAGTTCAAATGAATGTTTTTCTTTGACCCTGTTGCCACTTTTTACAGGTCAGTTAATTCATTTATGCATCTGAACTTTTTCCGCGTCTAAAGCAATATGCACTACAACCAAATCTACTCTTGAACCTACTGAATGCTAAAGGCTGTACAGTGACACGTATCTCCTCTAAAATGTGCATTTTTGTACGGACACGGTGCAGTGCTGAATGTATAACTTCATGGTGCTCACTGCAACCAAAACCTCCTCTTCAGCTTTAACACTCCAAAAAACCACAGTGAAAATACAACTGGCCCTTTGCTGTTAAATCACCATAACCTCATGCTGGATTATCCACCAACTCTGTACTCTCCTCATTTATCTACTCAGTTCATAATCTGCAGAACAACGTATGTGCTTGTTTGTCAGACATTCATGAACCTCTGATCATCAACAACATCTCAATATTTGCAGTCATATCCTTTCTCTATTTTCTTGTAAGCTACACAGAACAGTCTTGTTTGCTGCATCTCAAAAACTCAGTGTAATATTACACAAAGTACTAGTGTTTTGTCAGTGGCATGGACACAATTCCAGTTTGAAACTGTCTTTCACTCAGTAATGCACTTCAGGTGCATAATTTAATGGGGAGTTCTGCTGAGTGTTTATTCCGCTGTCTTGAAATTTCCAATTTTAACTGATTTTGGAGTCATTACCTTTTGATATTCAAGGAAATGACAATAAGCTAACATTTCTAAGAGGGTTGAAAGAAAAAAAAATGGAGACATACATCTAAAACTCTAGTTAGTGGCTGGAATGTGATTGTCCTTAAAAATGTCTTTCAACAGTCTCAGGCAATGCTTTTCAAAGAAGTCATAGGAGTGTCTCTGCTTGAGGGACGATACAGGCAAAAGAAATTCTTTATGCAGACATTCAGATAAATAGCTACATTAGAGAATAAATCCATACCTCTGCAGTGCTCCCCTTTAACAACACTGTGCCTAGACTTCCCTAAGAGCTTCAGTTTTATTACATCCTGACCTCGTCCTCATCAGATACTACTTGATAGTCTGCTGCAGTGTTCTTTGTCTATGCAGCAGCAAATTCTGAAAGGTCTTTCTATGCAAGTCTTGGGTTTCTGCCGTTCCTTCTATTTAAAAAAAAAAAAAAAAAAAAAAAAAAAAAAGTAATTTTTTTTCTCAGAAACCAATTGTGTCCTCCTGTCAAACCCTGATCTGATCAGTAGATAGGTGATAAAGTTGTCGTCTTGCTTAGTGATGTTTAGTCATAAATGTCCTCAGATATTCTGTGAAGTTCAATTTATCTCTCAGCACCTTTTGTTCTCCCACTCATCCTCCTTATTACATTATTGTCTTTGTATTTTTGTCTTTTTGTTTCAGCTTTCCCTCCAGCTCGGTCTCTTCCATTCTTCTTCTATACGTTGTTAAAACGTAATGGTTCAGTTTGTCACAAAAAGGCTTTTACACTGTCAGCATGTGCACTAGACGTTGACATTTAGTCATTTGGATTGTACCGTTGTACTTTTGTGAGTTTTGTTCTTTTTCATTTAACTAAGTGTCAAAAAGGTTCTTCACCTGTTTTTACTCTGTTGCCTTTTTGCAAACAAGTTTGTGCCAACGCTGTAGTTTTCATTACATAGTTTTCCTGAAGAGATTATTTTAAGTTGACTTTTGTAATGTATGCGTTTATCCAAATGTGGCTTAGGTGTATGTGAATAGAGTCATTACAGTACAGTATACACAGTGGCGCTGTTTACTTGCGATGTTTGGATAATTTAATAAACTACACCTTTGTTGAGACTTGAATTCTTTAAGGTTGAACAAGAAACTGCAGTTCAAGTGTTTTGTTTTACAAAAATAAGACAAGAGCATAGAATATATAACAACAGTTTATTTTAAAAGTTTACTTTCATATTGTATGTTTCAAAGGTGCTAATGCTTTCCTTGTGATTATACAGGGAGTAATATGCATTATAGTAGGTATTTGAATAAATGACTTACTGTATATAAAGTATATAATTTCTAAGTTCATTCATCAAAATATCATTTTATTCATACATCTGATGCGATAAATAAACCAGAAGAAACTGCCTTTGTACACATGTTGAATTAAAGGAATCAAAAAAGAAATGTACACAACATGTACTGATAACCTTCATGAACCCCAACCAATGAAGCCGTAATTAACATTTTATAAAGGCTTATATGTGTGCAAGAGGACTGAACACATCTGTAAATTGTCATTAGTAAAATGCAGAAAATTATACATATGGAATACCAAAGAGTTTAAATTTGAGTACATAAATACAGAGTATCTGCAGGTCTTGAAAGGTCTTAGAAAGCATTGAACTCAATCTCTGCAAATAAACAAAAAACAACTACTGCTAGTAATAAATAATTCTTGGCCATATTGTTCCTTCTGATTTTCTATCATACTTTGACCAGCGTCATTTTAAAAAAGGGATTAAGTACTGTGTATAATAAAAGTCTTAAATTTAACTTGATGAAATAAATAAGGAATAAATACAGTCCAAATACATAAACACAAATAAATCAATATATTTTGAAAACTCAGCATCATTGAAATGAAAAGAAATGTTTTTTCATTCTGCTTCTTTACACAATAACATAACATTTCTATTTAATTCCAGTAGTTTTATTTCAAAATATCACTTTTCCAAAAGAATAACCTGCAATAAAGTCTGTTCTTTTTTTTTTAAATTATGATGAGATGAATTACAATGATCATAAGCATATAATTTTGAATGCTTTGGGTCTCCATATATAAACCATCATGAACAGGGCTGTGCAAAGTTGGTACTGAAAACATGAATTTCTTTGAATAAGTATTTGTGAATGTGTGCGGAACAACATATCCTACAGTCTTTATATAAAGATGTTAAGCATGATCAAGTTTCAACACTAAAAAACATTTGGTAAAAACAGCTTTATAGGTTGGGGTTATTGCAGTGGTTACCAGTGTGTTTATAATTTGTAGAAGTCATAATTACAAAATTTCTACAGAATATAACTATGATTAGCCAGTTGTAGCAATGTACCAGTATTTAAGCTCAAGTATGTTTGGAAGAGATTAAGTGCTTTCACCATTTCTCTCATTTCTCTGCTTGAGCCTTGCACACTCACTCGTTCTATGCAAGAAAAAGCATCTTGTGTAGAATATATACTGAATATATACATCACTTTTTGTCAAGGTTGCAGGTTTTAAAAGTGTATTGTAGAAATATTGTAAGGAAACTTCATAATATATTTCATTTTTATACGTCAGTGGGGGGAGAAAGAAAGCACTTCCATGTATTTCATGCATACAAATGAGAACAGCATTCAAAAAAACAAACAAAAAAACAAACAAAGAAAAACATGTAGAGGATCTGGCATGCGATCAACCTCAGTCTGTTCCTCAGGAGCATGCGTTAAGCTAGGTCAGTTCACCTGAGAAGGTACAGTAGTAGGTTCTACAAAAACAAAACTGTCACCAGGCATCCTATCTCAATGCACTGCAGTATGACGTACACAGTAGAGGTTTAGAATTTAAGCCAGCAATTTAAGGTTTCTTTAAAAAAATACGTTTTTCATTTTCAACACAACTACAGTATCTTGAAATGCAAAAAAAGCAAAGGCCTACAACCTCATAAGAAAACTAGGGTTGATTTGGAAATCACAATTTACCAGACATCATGATTTGAGTTTCTACAGTTCATTGTTGACGCAGGAGACAGCTGGGAGGACCAGGGACAGAATATCTGTTCATTTTTTTTTTTTTTTTTTTTTTTAAATGGAAGAATACTGGCCTGAAGAATAACTCCCAAGTTTCTCAAAAATCTCTCAAGGAACCATTACAAGTAAATTGGGATTATGATTTATGGAAAGAAAAGTGGACGGAGGCTTGCTTTGGATGTGCTAAGACTCTGATCTGATACAAATGAAGTTCCTGTGGGACAGTGTTCATCATCCGGCAGCATTAAGCGCATACACCAGAAGTGACAGTGGTGGACGTCAACAGAAACACTTGGCTAAAGCAGATGTGGCTGTGCAGCTATAACATAGATACAAACAAGACCAGAGTCTACTACAGCCATGCTAGTGGCTCTGTGACTCTGTACTTTGACACAGTGGTGCTAATGTAGGCATGCTAACATGCTCACCATGACAACGCTAACATGCTGATATTTAGCAGATATAATGTTTACCATTGTCACCATCTTAGTTCAGTGTGTTAGTGTGCTAACAGTTGCTAATTAGCACTAAACACAAAGTACAGCTGAGGCAGGCATTTGGTCTTAACCAAAGACTGGACAGATTAAAATTTTGATGGCGGTGCTTGACTAAAAAGTCAGGGACTCACCAACATCATCACAATTTATCCTGGGGGGTGGGGTGGGGGGGTGGGGGGCATGGCATGGCAATCCATTATGCCAAAATGGTGGACAGTCCACCATTGCTTTCCACAGAGCCATGCAGCTAGCACATCTGAAAATAACTTATTTAGAATTTAATGATAATGAAATATTCAACAGAATACCATTGATTGACTACTGGATAACACCCATTTCATTTGAGTAAAAAGCTGCAATGTCAATTTCTGCTTTTATCATCATCCAATCTCTCACACAGTGAATAAACTTGTGCTTCCACCTCTGCTTTGGCCTCATTGCCTTTACCATTGTGCCACTGTCAGCCTCCCTCTGATGTAGATTGCCAGTGGCATGCACATATGTGCTGTGTCTCACTGGGCTCCTCCGCCTCCTTGATCTATTAAACATCATGGTTGGCCACAGAGACTCTGTGCCAACATTTTTTTTTAAGTATCTGACTACAGCAGCTACTCGTCTGTTTCAGCTTTAAATGTCATTAGTGGTTATGTTTGAGTCTTAGTGGAATAACATTTTAACATAACTGGTTCAAAAACGGTTAAAAGTTTTCTAGTTGTACACATAAAAACAAGATTTTTCTTCTCAAAGTGCATCTAAGGTGAATTTCAAAGAGAATATATGCAGTGGACCAGTGAAGTAAAACCTGTATCTGATAGCAAAGCTTGATGTATGGCAGTGGTTTCACTGGGTGCAACTGAGGTCAAAGACATATCGCTACACCACAGGGTTATAAAACATGAAGGCTACACTTTAGGTGGATGGTGTGTGTGTGCATCTCTTTTATTTTTTTTTTCCCAGAACCACTGACAATGTGTCTCTCTTGAAAAAGAACACTTGTTTTTGTTCTCCCCCAGTTTCCTAATGAAACACTTCCTCTTATACAGACCGTGACCATCAAAGTTGTACAGTTTAGTTGATGAATGGCTCTCATACTGGTCTCTGGTTCCCCCTGATAGTGTCTTTTCAAAGCACAGAATCACCACTTCCTTTTGGTCTACGGAGGCAGACGAGGACAAACTGACAATTTCCAAACGGCAACATAAAACACGACCTTTTGCATAGGATCTGAGGATAAAAACAGCTTTCTACAGCACACCCAGACTGTGGACACGCCTGTTAAACACCAAGGTGCTGAGCTATACAGTACAGCAGATTATCTATCATTTACTATATTGCACGGCGAAGAATGTGATGTTCACTTCACAGAGTGACTTTCAAACTACCAACAGTGACGAAATAGAAGCTGTCAGCTAAAAAGCATGTTTGAAGAAAAAAGCTCTGCCTCTGAGGCGGTGCAGAAGATTTATCTGGAACACGAGAATCGCTGCATTTCATACAATCATGTTTTCTGTAGATCCATGATGATCTCATGTTTTGGATTATCAGTTTACAGGTGGTAAAATAAATAGTTTTTCAAATATGTGTGGCAGTCTGCCCAAAGATTACATAAATATTTAAATCATGCATGATGGCTGAGGCAAACTCATTTAATTAAATGTATGAGCTTCACTGCCCGTGGAGGTGCAGCAAAGATACAAAATGACTGCATTAGGAAATACCCTAAGCTGTTGTCGTGGGTCTTGGCTTGCAGCTTCACATCTTTTACCTGTAAAGTTATTATACTGTATTGAAATTAATACAGTTGGGAAAATTACAGTATGATGCTTACATCAAATGCGAGAGCCTCTAGAGTCATCCCACAAGTTAAAAGAGATATTTTTAGACCTCATATCGTTACGTTATAAAGTTTCCACACTAATGAAGGTTTTACAGATCATTGCTGCCCAGCTTTCGAGTGTATTTCTCCAACCACTCAGCATAAAGGGAACAAAGAGAAGCTCAGAGCCAAGACCAAAAAAATAAACCTAAAAAAAACAAACTAAAATTAATGGCTCAGAAAGCTTTCAAGTCCAGAAGATGGCAGTTATTTAAAGAAATTGAAACCAGTCTGAAAATGGCTTAGTGTTTTGTTGCCATAAAAATAGTATAAATAAATATTGTTGTTCGCATGCATTTGAGTAAGGCTTTACAACCTGGCTTGCACATTCCACTTGGGTTGAGGAGGTTATGTGTTTGTCTGAAGTGCAAAGGGACAATTTCTAAAAGTTATGTTAATTTTAAACAATAATAATCCATTCATGAAAATGCTTATTCATGCAGTATCATTATTCTCCATTGAAAGAGGATGAAAACAAGCCAGGGACAGAATTTCCAGGTCATATGTTGCAGTCTTTATCATTTGCTCACTAAATCCATCTTTCAGGAGAGTGAGACAGGTTTGAGTCATTGAGAGTAATTGGATTGCGTCTTTTTTTTTTCTTCTTTCTCAAAACCTCTTTTTTTTTTCTCGGCAAACAGCATGTGAGAGTTCCTCTGTGAGATTCTCAAACTGTCTGTCTGCCCGTCTCTCCTGGCTCAGCTCTGTTCCACTGGATGAGTCAGTTTTTAATTGATGTGTTCTCTAAGGCATTGCTTGTACAATCTTTGCCTGTCCTTGTGCTCTTCAGGGAAATCACAAATTGCAGTGCAAATCCATCACAAAGAAGTCACTTCAAGCACTTGGAAGAACCTGTCCTCAGAACTGCTCCAAGGTACTTGGGCGAAAAAATATAACAACTTTGACGACTGCAGTTAATTTGGACGTGCATAAAAACCACACTATTGTCTCTAACATCAGTTCCGACCTTTTCTGACGTGTGCACTTTGGGCTTTTGGCTGTTGGGTAGAAACTGAAGAGTAAGTGAAGGGGGGAGATGCTATCACCACTACCTCCCATTCCTCAAATGTCTAGGTTGAAGGCCCGCATGAGAAGATCCAGGTCGCCAATGTTTGCAGCCTGGAAGAGTTCGGGCTGGTCCATCATGGATAAAGCTATCCTCAGAGCAGCCCAGATGTTTCCGGACATCACCTCGTGCGACTGTTGGCGGCTCCGGCTTTTCCTCTGAAGGCTTAAGGCAGTCAGGAAGTTACTGGCTGCCTCTCTGGGGAAGCAACAATAAGTGCAGTTTGGTTTAGAGGATGAACAGATGTATAGACAATTATGAGACAAGAGTTTGAATAAGTCCCTTGAATAAACAGTGTAAACAGGGTTCTGTGACAGAGTTAACCCAACATCACCAAACTTCTAGCACCACCTATTTTGTAGGGATGCACAGATGAACTTTTCTGAACTGTGAGGGCCATTGAAGTAGTTCATGGTGGATCTTGAGGTCTGATCAGGATGATTGTCCTGTTGATGAAGCCAGCCACTTCTTACTTTCTTGACTGACTGCAGGGAATTGGCATATTTAGTGGAATCAATTCTTCCTTCTATCAGTGCAATGCCTCCCGTGCCACTTGCTGCTACACAACTGCAAAGAGGGAATATTTTCAACCCTCATGCTTAACAATTGGCAAAGAGGTTTAGGGAGCTAAAACTTTTGCTCATGCCACAATTAAGTGTTTTAAGTTGACAAAATAAAAAGTAGCAGTGCATTAACATTTGAGGAAATGCAAATCTTTTATGTCTGTTTGCTGCAGGCCCTGCATTTACTTAAAACATCAACAAATCATGCAAGCAATTCCTTAATAGCTCATTTCCAACACACGGCACAGGCCATGGACACTTTGGCCTACGTACGGGAGCAGCGGGGGGAACCGAACCGCAAACCCCGTGATTACCAGACCACCTGATTTCTTTTGCTAATGTTGTTACTTCCGTGCAATTAACTCACCTCCTAATGGTCCTGTCGTGTCGATTTAGGAAAGCTTGAGAAGAAATAATCATGTTTTTGTGTCAACAGAGACACCAGTTCGTCGACCGTTAGCTTTAAGCTTTAGATTTTCTTGTCTTTTCCGTCTCTCTACTGGAAATAAATCTTCTAGGATGAACTACTCTCCACTGGCATGCTGAGGTCCACTGCTTCTCGTCGACCAAGCTAAGTATTTGCTGTTTGTTGTGCTAATATGCTAAATAATACCTTCATACTATCTTCTGTTCAGTTTGTGTGCTTGGTTGCTTGATGGTTTTGCTGCTCGGGCCTGACTATGTCCTGGCTACCGGAATTATACACTATGCACTATTTGCATTGGCAGCTACCACTAGTGTTACCAAATAATGTATCCATATTATATACTCAGTAAGGACACTTAAATTCAAACCTGGGACAGTCATGAGGAAGAGATACTGCTGGGCTCTAAGTGAAATCTCAGTGGTCTGAATGTTGGCACATATGAATTGATTTCTTTTACTGGCTAAGCTTGTTGTTTTCTGGCAGATGCATAATGATTTTGTCATGCTATTGACTTTGGTAGTTGTGGAATATGAATACTCATCATGAATGCTATTGGTTGGATTGATTTTGCTTCATATTTCCTTATTGGTTTTTGCAAATACATATAATAATGTCTATATAATATTGGCTTCCCGGGATGCTCAGCAGACTTTTGTCACTTACATTAAACAGATTCACATTTTCTCTACACTTTTTTTTTATATACAGCCAAGCAGTGGATTAATATTTCATTCAATATCAGCTCTGACATTACTCATTACTAAGCTTTTCTGTATGTGCTGATAGTCATCAGCTCATCACACTAGTTAATAATTACTAAGAAGAGAATGTTTGCTGCAGGTCACAGATTTTGTGATTTTTAAATTAGAGTTGCAATGAGTGGAATGACAGAAAAATAATAATCAACAGTTTTATTAGTTTATGGTTTCCAAACAAATACTTGATTTTATTGAGAAAATAATAGGCAGATTTATTAATGAAAATATTTTTCTATCAGCCCTAATTTTGTATGTTTTGCTGCATAGTTGAAAGGTCTTGCTGAGTTTAGATCTATGCATGCTCACTTCACTAGATTGTAAATTCTTTGGAAGTGCTTTGTTGGGAAGTAGAAACATGGCAGCTGGTGCTGAGCCTGCAAAAAGAGATTCCACATTTAAGCTGATGTCTGGCTTGTACCTAATGTGGTGTTACTTTTTAATCATCTCTCCCCAGCCTGTGTTGTGCAGGGTTTGGTGTAGACTTGTGGGGCATGGCATAATCAGAGTGTATTGATTCCAAGTATCAACTAGGTACATAGTCTCACTTTATTTGTTCTTTTCACTCCCTGGACTTTTCTTTTCAAGTAATTTTACTCCAGAGTAGAAACTTTGTCGCACTCTCCTACACCCCCAGGTCACTCACCTGTGTGCCCCCAGGTTAATACAGCTGATGCCCAGGTTGTAGCGGGACCTGATAAACCCCGGCTGCAGCTCTAGGGCTCGCGTGTAAGCCTCCACCGCCTCCTCGCTCCGGTCCCCATTTGCCAGCGTGGCTCCCAGGCGATTCCACAACAAGTAGTCCTGGATGGAGTTGGGGTGGTGGGTTGGAGGATTAAGGAATGTCAGAGGGCGAGGATAAGAGATTTGTTTTTAGAGAGGTTAACTGTGATGTGTGTTGTCACATACTGTCAGCCCAAATAATGCAGCTTGTCTGTTTATTTCTGGATGTATTTAATTAGTGAACACACTGGAGAGTTCCTAATTTAGCCTGAATTAAAACTCATCAGCAGCATCTCTTCAGTTATCTATTAGTGTTAAATGCTTCCCATGCTTCAAAGGCCTGCAGAAGTAACTGACAGTGTCTTTAACAGTCAAGTACAAGTGAAATAGAGCTGAATAATCTGAGCTGCTACACAACACTCAGCCTTGTATCTTCAGTGACAGCATGACAAAGCAGCGTTAGAGCAGAAAGCTATAATTCGCTTTGTTTTTTTTTGTTGAGGCACAGACAACAATAAAGTGTTTTAAATGCATGGCGCAGCTCCCTGCTATATAGTCAGCTAACAAGGGTAATTTGAGGAGAGCTGAGTTACACCACACAGGGTGTCCTTGCCGTTGTTTCCCACCTGCGGGTAGACAGGCACATACAGAGGTCATGGTCTGCTACAGTATAGGGGTCCTTCATCTCTGGCTAAGCTTAGCAGCGGGATATAATTATCTCCCTTTGGGTTCGGAGCTATTTTTCCAGCAGGGGAGCAGATATTACCAAGTCAAATGTGGGAGGTTGGATTTAACAGTGAGTAATATTCGTGCCGACTTGGGACAGTGCTGGGAGGACAGGGACTGATTTGCATGAAGGAAAGATGAAGGATGGAAGGAAGGTTTGTGGTTGTATTTGTGTGCTTGCTTGTTTTGTTTGTTGCGTATGCGTGCACTCCATTGTATGAAATATGTGTCTCAGTCTGTTTTTAGTTTTCTGTGTAAATGTGTGTGCATGTGTGTGGACTAGATCTGGCTCTGCTCTTGTGCTGCATCATGAGTGAGCATGTATGTGTACCAGTTTAGAGTTCATGAGGCCAGATTTGGCAGCTCCTCGCTTCACATATTGGTGTGACAGTTTGATGTGCCTCACTGCATCTGTTTGCATGAGCTCTCCCTCGGCATTTGTGGCTCCGTCGTCTCTAAGGATGTGTACTTGCTTAAGGGCTTCATGTCTGCCAAATGTGTTTGCATGGGAACATGTGGTGTGTGACAGATCATGGTTTTTATAGTATGTGTGCGCTCTATGTGGTGTTTGTATGTCTGTGTGTGAAGTTGCTTTAGCAGATCATTGTATGCGTTTCTCAACATAAACAAAATGCAGCAGCTAACGTCAGATAATGTGCTGACCTTCTAAGACACACATGGGATCATGGATCAGTATTCAAGGGAAAGTTACAGATTATTATACAGCTCTAACATTGATTTGAAAATATATTGACAATGCATTGTGTAGTTTCAGTGTCTTACTATCATTGTTACAATAATTCACAATTCGCATGGGCAAAAGGAAAGAAGTGAATAAGTTTGCCTCTAGAGTCACACAAAGATGAAGTTTTATTTCAGCAGTTATTGAGATAACACTATGAAATGTTCATATCTGCACATGCCTCCCTGTAGAATATAGCCGCCTATCAACAGCCCCCAGCAATATTTAAACAACAAGCATCACTGGCTTCCTACAAGGTGACGACAAACCGGAACAATTTTGTAAAACGTATCTTCTTTGAATATCTGAATGAGCCTCTGATCAGCCACAAATAGTGATTAATGAAAGGCCCAGAGTTTACATTTTTGGCACAATGCAGTGCCAGCTGGAGTCAACCAGCTGTCAGACATGTTGTCTCTGAAAGGAAACCAGTGCATCCCATGTGTTCACCAATCACAGCTTACAGTACTGCTGAACAATTAATCGAAAATATTATCAAAATGTGTAATTTCCAAAGTGCATTATCCAATTCACAGGAGCTGCTTTTGATAAAGGTAAAATGTATCACAGCATACCATCATAAATGAAGCCCTATGGTGCTACAGAGATGCCCCGGCCTACATATCATGTTTCCCAGACATAAGGGAACATGCTTGTTTGGTACAGGCCCCAGCAAAAATCATAGCATTATCATTGTTATATTTTATTTCAGTAAAAATGAAATGCAAAAATTACCTTTACCACTAAAATCGTGACTCATCACAATTGTAAAATCTCTCAAACTATAACAATATGATTTTTTTGAATATCGTTTGGCCTCATCTTACAGACAGCAGGGTAGTTGTCATTTCCATTTTGATTTAAGATGCAAGTAACTTATTATTGTTATTGTTATTAACTAAGTTTATTACCTTTCATGTTTCTGGTCTTTTCTTGGCCACACCCACTGAGACTTGAGTTGACCAATAAGATTATTTCTTCCACCAGAGCATCTATGCTCCTGAGCGTAGCGTTTGTATAACTACAGCTCCACTCTGTCTTATCTGCATGTTTCTGCCATGGTGGGTGTGTGGGTGGGTGGGTGGGTGGGTGGTTGGGTGGGTGTTTGTACCTCGGGCCGCACGGACAGGGCTGTATTGAAGGCCTCCACAGCTTTGTTGAACTCTCCGCTGAGGTTGTAAAGCACCCCGAGGCCCGTCTGCAAATCCGGGTCGATGATGTCTGAGTTGTGCTGAACTGCTTCCAGGAAGAGCTCCTTGGCCTCGGGTAACAGGGAGCTGTGGACACACACACACACACACACACACACACACACACACACAGAGAGATAAGGATTAGTGTGACTTAAGGCTGCTGAGTGAGCGCTCTTAAGATTGCAGTGCTATGATGTGCACTGTACTGCATGTCAACTTTTACTCACAGTGTAAGAAAATGAGAGAGAGGGAGGGAGAAAGGAATAGATTGACAAGAGTGTAAAGGAGTGATAAAGTGAGGGAAGAAGAAATGGGAGAAATGAGAGTAAGGAAAAATGCAGAGAGAGTTGTGTGAAAGAAGGGCCAGTGGTATTGAAGCAGTGGGTTTCTGTCCCATTTACATAAATTAAGTCCTCTGAGTTGTTAGAAATAGTAGTTTAGTGTCTTGGATTATTGTAAACCCTTGTACATTCAGTACAGACTTTGTATTTTATTCCTCTTTTTCATTAAGTATTTAATGACATGTATTTGTACTTGAGTCACTTTGTTGTGTTCTGGCTGTTATTTTCTTGATTTCCACTAAAGCAGTGTTTCTCAAACCTTTTTCTGTCAGGCCTCCTCAATTAAATTTATTTTTATTTTTTTCAACTAACAACAACTAACTAACAATAAGCTGAAAATAACATTATGAACTCAATGGTTCTTGTTTCTAATGAGGTTCTGATTCAGCACATACTGTAGCTGTGTTGACTGTGAACTTGACAGCCACATACAGTAGACTTCATCATCAGTTTTTGGTTTAGACTTGAGTGTTTGTCCGTCCGTCTTGTGCTTTACATGTTGGTCTGTTCCATCTGAATGAATGTCATTAACCTGAATGTCAAAAGCCTTGCATCAGAGTGCTCTTGCTTGTTCACTGGTCACACAGTGTTTGCATTCATCCAGCTGAAGTCCTACTAAACATTTCTCTTCACTGTCATGCCTGACCCCCTGCAATTTCTACATCCCTCTATGAAGGCTAAATTCTCACAGTTTGAGAACCTCTGCACAAAAGTGAAAGATTACAGACAGACTGCTACTTCTGCCTCAGTGGGCATTTGGTCCTTAGCTTATGGGTAAAGATATGGATTGCCCTTTGTGTTATGTTCCCATTAGAGCGGCCACAACAGAGGGAGGGAAGGCAAAGGATAAATGGAGGAGATAGAAGTGCAGAGAAGAGTGTATAATGAGGCCAAAGAGAGAGGGATGGAGTGAGCAGTAGAAATTAAAAGATGGCTATCGCATGGATTAAATGGGAGATCACAGGTATTGGGATGTACCTTTATCCCTTCACATTGACCAGACGATTAATGATTTGATAAAGTGCTGCTTTACCTGGGGAGAGGAGTTAGGCCTTCTCAATCTGATATACCTAACAACCTCATTTTTCTGGCTTAAGATATAACAGACGTTCTGCCACCTACAGCAGTAAGAGTTGTTACAAGATGGATACATGTATGCTGTCTAGCCCGTAAAATTAGACCAATACCAGCTGTGCTTGAGAGACCTTGAAATAAGTTTTTGGTCTCCCTGACAGTGTAATAGTAGTTTAAGTAAAACAAATGAGTCTGCTGGTAGAGATCTTGTTTTTGAATGTGCAAGATGCAGCAAAGGATGTATCATATGCATCTTTGTCACGTAATCAGTAAGTCAGAGTTGTTAGAAAAAGCTGAAATTCAGTTTAAAATCCTTAGATGGCTCCTGCATCTAAATGTAACCGCTACAGATTATTGATCCTCTTTGATAGTTTTGACATTTATATCATCACCTTTTCTAGTATTAATACATGGACAACACAGATATTGTTTTAGATTTTACACTGATGACCTTAGAGTATTATTGACTCACTCTGTCAGTGCCTGAGGGTAAAGCCAGCTGTGCTACAGCTTTCAAGTAGAGGAGGTATATGAAATGTTATATCACAAAAATCAATTTCATGATATAATACCTATGCACTGATTTAGATACCTGAATATAGTGGCATACTTAGTGTTTCAATAGACATCTAATATTGCCATAGATCAGTCCCACTTATTGATTTGCGACGTTGCCCACTGGAGTTGAAAAGATTGTTTGATTAATCTTTGGTGGAATAATAATAAAAATCAGCAACTATTTTGATAATCGATTATCGTTTCAGTCATTTTTCAAGCAAAACTTGTGAAAAAACCCCAAACACTGATTTCAGCTTCTTAAATGAGAGGGTGGCTTCTGGGTTTCTATGTCTTGCATCATAGTAAACTGAGTAGTTCAGTCTAAATACCCTACCTTTCATGTCTGCCCATATTGGGAGCATGTGACATCCTGCGTTGGGAGTTTGGTGATCCCATCAGGTTGGTCTTGCCCTTCAGCAGGTGCTTGTACTTTGGATTGTGTCGCAACCAGCGGAGCAGGGCCTCGCAGGCGTCATTGCGCATACCAGTGTTGGTCAGGCTCACTGCCAGAGCCATGAGGGCTGCGAGGTTGCTAGGGTGGAGCTCCAAACACCTGGATGGAGACGGGACCCGGGCATGGGAGAGGAGAGACGGTGTAAGGTGTGCACTTCAAAGGGAAATCTAGATTTGACAGGCATTAATTGGGACAGGCCAAAGCATAGGAACATCAGGCGGAGGCTAATGATTTCTGGATTAGGATGGATGAGCTGCTCATCTCCTGCTCTGCTGGACCAGGTTTGCATGTTGCCCTTAGCAGCAGGGTTCCATAATTTGCATTAGTTTTGCCTTTAGGAAAAAAATGCCCTTGGTGATTGAGTTATATCACCAGTTATATCATGTGGACGACTGCCACTAAGATCTACGCTGTCCTTTGTAATTGAAAAGGGCAGAAGAGCAGCACTGTGTTGGATGAACAACTTGGATTAGTTAAGGGAGGAGAGAGGCCAAAACAGGATTTAGCTTTCATCAAGATAATTTTCAAGACAGATTTGCTACAGCTGATGCGCCAACTTCCTTAAAACCCTTGTAATCTCAGACAAACCAAATTATTTCAGCCCCCCACTGCAGTGTGCTGAAGGTGAAATTACATAAACACTGTTTTAGGCTACACAGATCCACTGTACGCATACAAGGATGTGTTCTTTGTGCAAAATATTGAGATTCAAGTAATCCATGTTTTTTTGCAGAGTGACCAGACAACCATGTTTTTCAGGGACTGTCTCAGAATCGAGACTGTCCCTGGCTGCCAGTTTTAAAAAAACAACATAAAATAAACATAAATAACATTTTTGCTTTATATCTTCAATATTGTATAAAGTTTTCTGTCAAATACTATGTGGCAAAAAATAACAGAATGCAGCAGTATTGTAACATGATGCTTGCCATCTGAAACGGTGCCAGTGTAACAACAACAACAGGACGAATGCCAGGTAAACTTCTAATATCTCACTTTCATATCCAAACACTCCCCTCACAGATGGAGCTATTACATAATAAGCAAGGTAAAATATAAATCATGCAAAGATCTGAATGGTATTTCAGAATATGCATAAATCTGTTGGTTTAAGTAAGATTCTTTCAGGGATTGAAAATAAATTATTTACATTCTTTGTAATCTCATTTATTTAGAACAGCGGTGAAATGTTTTATTTCACAAAATGGGTGGTTCATGTCACACGTAGAAAAGGAAGGATGTTTTCTCTGAATGGCTGTGTCTTGTGTTTTCAGCTGACTTTGCAGTGTTCACACTCTTAGATAGGTGCAATTCCTGGCCTCAGCAGTGTTATGAATGAAAGTGGGCCACCTCCCATTGAGGACTCAGTTCATACCCTAGCTCTGTGCAATCACCATCCATGTGAAGTGCCTCTATTTTAGGAATAAAAATCGCAGAAGTTTTCCTTCCAATTTCTGGCTTATGAACTTTGGTAACACTGAAGGATGATGGTGGTGATGTTCTTCTCAGGGCTGTAGATATCATAAATCTTTACATCAAAATCAAGCTTTTCCTTTGTTTTTGTTCTTGCTTAATAGACTGCTGTCACGAGGCGTGAGGCGAATTTCATACGCTGGGCTTCATGTTTTAACATGACATTTCCACCGAGTCCCACTTGTGCAAACATATGGTGTCCCTAAGCTGTAACAGCTGACAGCTCCTCTGTGTCCGACAGCAATTTTTGATTGTAAATGGGAATCTGATGCAGTTGTTTCTCCCTACCTCTGGAGGGAGACAATTGCTGCCTGCTCGTTCTCATTTTCAGCCTGGGTGGTCCCCAGCACTTGCCAAGCCTGCAGGGAAGCAAAATACAGGTAACGGTAAACAGCGAGGTGGAAACCTAGACTCCGTACCGGGTATTCTCAAGGGGCTGAAACACAGTTACAGTGTCTCTATATCGTCTGTCAAGCGCAAAGAGTGGGATCCAACTCTGAGCCAGTGTTTCAGACAGATTGCAGCAGAGGAGCTACAGTGAATATAAACAGAACTCCACAGAATGTAAAACTTTCATTAGGTCAAACAAGAGAAAATGCAATCGTTATTAAAAATTGTGTTTCGCTAGGACGATTGTCCTTTAGATACTCTCATATACTGCATTCAGTCACCCAAACAATAGAGAGCCATTTATTTTTTCAATTTCAGAGATGATTTACTTACATATTGCTTTATCTCTTTAAAAAAGCAAAGTGATAATTTTGGTTTGGAGTCCTCATTTATTTAGAGCTGAACGATTATTCCATCAACATAAATCAGGGGCTATTTTCTATAATTGATTTATCATCTTTTTTACACTGAAAAAATATTTGGGTTTTAGACTGTTGGTTGGACAAAGAAAGGCAGTGAAGATGACACCTTGGGCTCTTGGAAGTTGTGGTGGGAATTTTTTTTCACTATTTTCAGACATTAGTTGTAGCTCTACACTTATTGAAAGACAATGAGTATGCTAAGCTTATCCGATTAGAGTTGCAACTAATGATTATAGTGTTCTCAGTCAGTTGCTTGGTTGTTTTGTGTATAAAATGTCAGAAAATGACAAACAAATGTTTCCTGAAGCTGAAGATGATGTGTTTTGTCAGTGCAGAACCCAAAGAGGTTCAATTTACAATGAGATAAAGGCAGAAAGGAGAATCTGGAAAAAGTACATGTTTGGCACTTTTGCTTGGAACATGACTCCAATGTTAGCTGATCATCAAAACAGTTGATACCCACATCAGGGAAAAGCAAATTGAAAGTACCCTTGATCAGCACAGGAGGGTAGAAAATTATGTAACTAACCCAAAATCCAAAATGTGAGATTATGAGATCCCTCCTTTGTATTTTGTGTCTGTAAGGGCATGGTTAATAACCTGTTCTGAAGCTAATCTCTATAGATGCTTCTTTGTTCCACTCTTTGAAATGAGGGGCGAAATTATTTCTGAATGATTCAGAGGTCTTCACAGTGGGGCAATAAGCCACTAAGCGCCCTAGGAGGAATTTTGGAATCGTATTAGTTCCATACACCGTGGGATAATCCTCTCCTCGGAATAACTGGCACATTTCTGTATATTCCAGGGGATTCCGAAAGTACTTTGTATGAAGGCTTTGCTCTTTCAGCCTGCAAAGAGGTCACTTCTTTTGAAATGGGGAGAATACAAAAAGGAGAAGGAACCTGCGGAATGAGCTATTTCTCAGCTCACTGGGCAAATGGAAATTCTCATCAAGAGTATGACCAAGTGAGTTGAGTATTTTTGCTACAGTAAACAGCTCATCTAACAAGAAAAAAAAATGTCTTTGCCCTTTACAGGCAATCAGCGTCCAGCCTGTGGGTGCTACCTACTAAATCTGCTTCGCAGAGCCTGTGGTCAGTGAAGCATTCTTCCTCTGTAGCTTATCTCAACATGAGGTGGAGTAAGTGGACTCAGATGTAGCCACAAGTTTGTGCTGAAAGCCCAACTGCTCCAGTCTGGTTGAACGGTGCAGGACTGCAGTTTTATTGGCCGTCTGTGCTATAAATGTGTGTATGGCTCTTTCCCTTTTGAAAATACACACACAGCTGTAAATGCAAGTGTCTCCACTGCTAACTTTGGTCGAATAAGGAAAAAACACAATGTGAGTGTGTGCATGTGTGTATAATTCACCTCTGAATCATGAGGGTCCTGCAGGACAGCTGCTTCCAGCAAAAGCACAGCGTTTGGCAATTCTCCCTCTCGGGACTTCTTTAGTCCCTCTTCAAATGCGTTAGGCAAGTCCTTATAAGGATTATCTGTGTGGAAGTAGTAACCCTGTCAGCGAAAAAAATAACAAAAAAACAGGGACAGTGGCAATGTCAGTTTCTCTCTTCAATATTCAAATGCAAACCAGGGCAACTGTCCTGTGCAGTTGTATATTTAAGCAACGCTCCAGCAGCAGGAATCGATCTTTTCTGCTTCACATCAAACCTGAGGCTGAGATCCCCGGGGTTTGTCTGTTCTCTTTAAATGTTAAACTTTGCATTTTCAAACTGTGATTACCCTGGTGTGTTGTTGCCTGCTTCTGAGCGTGATGACTTTGAAACAGCCTTTTCTTTAAGAACTAGTTCTGCACTGGGATCAATCCTGAAGCCTGATCTTGTATGGTTTCCTTATATAAGAAGGGCAGCAGACAGGTGAAGTATACAGCTCAGCCATATGCTCTCTGTCCTCTGAAACTCACAAACATTCCTTTTATATATTGTTAATGTTGATGCTACCTCTATGCTATATCACATACGCATATTCAGTAATGTAAAACAGCACTTATCACAGATATGATCATTCAGTACATTCAATGTAAAAAGTGTAAAGATTTTGTTATCCAAGCACTTCAGTTTGGTGCATTTTTGTCTGAATGACTGAGAAGTCGTGTTTTTCAGCCTGACTGCACTATGATTGCTTCAAATCAAAGGATACCATAAGGAAGACAGGTCTGTGTTTTATCAACATAGCATATTTCTGTTTAGAAGTTGACTTATATTTCATATTTTCACTTCCAGTGGATGGTCAAGTGTTCATGTCCAACAAATTGATTTAAAGTAATATTTGGACATCTTGAGAAGTATGTTCAGTGACTTTTTTGCTGTAAGTTAGATGAGAAGTTGATACCACTCTCATGTCTATGGTTAAAGTATGAAGCTACAGTCATGAGACAAATAGCTTAGCTTCGCATAGAGACTGGAAACTGGGGGAAACAGCTAGCTATCTCAGCTAGCTGTTTCCAAAGTTATAAAAATCTACCAACCAACGCCTCTAAAGCTCAGTAATTAACTCGTATCACATTAGTTTGATCTGTACACAAATAGAAATATACGAGTTAGTTACCCACTCCACTAACTTGTCATTTTTACATTTCTACTTTTTGTCTACAGATCAAACTAATTAGATTTAACTCGTTACGTACTGAACTGAGCTGTCGGTAGGTGGATTTTTATGTCCTACCACTGTGGTACATTGTATACTGGACATTATATCATCAGTCTGTGAATCTGTGAATCTGTGACTCTATAGACACATTCTTGTGAACATGATAACTCATGAACGATAAATAGTAGAAACTTCATAGATGATCTGATTGCATTCGGTTGTGCCCTGCTGCATTAATTTCCATATTAATGAAGGAAGGCCAATTTTATTTTATTTTTTTAAGCTTCTGTTGCCACTGTGAGTGACAAACTACTAGTACTATGAGCATCATGGTGGGAGGATTGTTTGCTCTTTTTTTTTTTATTGAAACTTCACTTTGAGAGTAATGTGTGATTTATTTTCAAATGTTGGGTACGTGATTTTACAGTCTACACAGGCATGCATTGTTTATGTTACATAGGCTGCCAATGCTGTATACCTCTCCATCAGTGTCAAGAGAAATTTCTGGACATGCTGATTGTAACATCTTAGTGATAGTGACCTTCTCATGTGGCGAGACAGTGGACGGAATCTGTGCCTGCTCGTTCTCTGTCAGCCAGTTCCGCCGAGCGAGCTCTTCCCACTCTGCCTGCATCTTATCCCAGAACTCGGTATCTGACTACAGACGAGAGAGAGAGAGAGAGAGAGAGAGAGAGAGAGAGAGAGAGAGAGAGAGAGAGAGAGAGAGAGAGAGAGAGAGAGAGAGAGAGAGAGAGAGAGAGAGAGAGAGAGAGAGAGAGAGAGAGAGAGAGAGAGAGAGAGAGAGAGAGAGAGAGAGAGAGAGAGAGAGAGAGAGAGAGAGAGAGAGAGAGAGAGAGAGAGAGAGAGAGAGAGAGACACACACACACAGTGGGAGGATGGATAGATTGGAGAAGGAGGGGAGGGTGAGAGGAGAGAATGAGTGATTAGTGCACAGTAGAACAACAGCCCTTGTAATTTCCCATCATCCTACAGTTGGAAATGTCACGTATGTCAGGCTCAGTGGCTGGCTGTAATGTATGGACTCCACACTTCTGATGACTCATCACATTTGCAAACCAAGGCAGAGCTTAAAGGAACAATCCGTGCTTCAAATGCAAACTGTGGCTCCACCATTAAAGATCAATAGACAAGATTATAACATGCTATCACTTTAAAATTGACTGGCAGATCTTTGCATGCTGAAGTATTAAGTATTAATTTAAGTATTAATGTTTTCTGATGCTGTTAAAGGTGTTTACATCAGTAATGCGCATAAGCGTATCCAGAAAACAACCTTTGACTTTCAAATATGCACAATGCTCATATGTTGTCTGTAAGACAAAACAATTTAATCACGTATGTGAATAGACTTCTCATTTATGTGGTCAAGAAATGTTGTATTGTGGCTTTTAAGCATCTGTTAGCTTGACATTTGAACTGTTATTTTCTGGCATTTCAATTAGCTGACTGAATCCTTGAAGGTTATTGTGGATGGATAATGATTTAAATACGCCAATCCACCTCCTGGAATAGCTTCTCATTTTCTATCTGACAGGAAACCAAAGCCTGTACAGTGAATAAATTAGATATAAGATCATTTGATACAAGCTTATATTGAATGATGATTAAAAAACATGGAGAAACTGTCAGTGACAGTTGCTCAGTAAGTCAGTAAAAATGTCAAGAGAAGAGAGTGATGGTTGATAAAAAGAAAACAGTGCACATTCCCAACTTCCACACTAAACTGTTGCCAAAAGTTGTTGCACAGCACAGCAATCAACAGTGCTGACGGTGTCTGACAAAAGCCTCCACTGTGCAGCTAACTCTTCTAATCACAGTAAATGTTGTTTAGATGATGAGTTTGCCTCATTTCATAAATTAATAACACTGAAGAAACTGCATCGTCTTAAACCCCAGTGTTCGATTAGCTCTAAGTGAGAGTTGCGTGTGTCATTTGTAAAACTTAGCTTAGGCAGAGATGAAGGCCTGGAAACACATGAGTAGTTTAAACTATTTATCTTCTGCCCCACTGATCAGTGTAGGTGCTCTTTTTAGTTCATTCATTCATGCAAATGAAAAGTACTCACTGTTTTGTCAATGACACTCTGCTTAACCTCTTGCAATGAATATATCAATTTTCCTCTTTGCATATTCCATGTGTGACATTAAGTATTGAATTATTGTACTAAGTATTTTTTTATTCAGATACAACAAAAGTCCTTGGTTTTTTTTGTTTGTTTTTTTTATAGGCAGATTCAGTCTGTTAGTTAGCACAACACATATCCAGTCTGTTTGAGTCTGATGAGACTCAGGCTGTAAAGTCGTTTTGAACGAGACGCTAAAAGCCTGTTCAGCCATGGTTTTCCCATCTCAGGAGCACTGCTAAAATTAGATCCATCATGAATTTCAGTGATACTGAGAGGATTATATGTGCCGTTCTCTTTTCTCACTTTGACTAGTGCAACACACTGTTTAACTGCCTGCGCCAAAAGGAGTTGAAACAGCTTCAGTGTGTTCAAAGAGCTGCATCAAGGGATTCAACTAAAACTATGAAATAGGACCTCACAGTATCTCTCCTGTTTTTGCATGTCTGCATTGCTTATCTGTTTATTTCAGAGGTGATTTAAAGCTCCATATCGTGGCTCTTTCACAATAAATGATTAGCTTACTTTTTTATTCATAACTTTGAAATGTTTTAATTAAATCCACTGAAACACTACTAATTTGCATATTCTGATATGCGGTGCAATGGATAAACACACATGTGATGTATGAGAAGTGCATTTTGGCCAGGCTAATAGTGTGGCACTAGGGATGGCAATGTCAGTAGATTAGTTCACCACTTGTGTCCAGACTAACTATTGGAGGGATTTCCATGAAATGTGTCCATATAGGATGAACTGTAATCACTTTGATCTCCTGACTTTTCATCTAGTGCCACCATAAGGTCAAACTTTTGTCTTTAAGTAGTAATTATCAAATGTTAGCATGCTAACACAATATACTTAGGTGGTGAAGAATGTGAACATTAACAACTTTACACCTACTTAATGTCAGCAGTGTAATTTTTAGCATGTTAGCAAGCTGATGTTGGCTTGCTAAAAGCATCTCTGTGTCTACACAATCTCATGATGCCTTTAGCATGGCTGTTGGCTTTTAGTCTTGTTTGTTTTATAATGAAATCAGTCTGTAAAAACAATGCTGTTGATGTTCTGCATGAGTTTCAGTCCACCATGATTTTCAGCCACCAGACAGCAGATGCTTGTTTATTGTCTAATCATGTGAACTGCAACAGACAGCAGTTAGAAATTCTCCAGGGAGATGTTTTTTTTTTTTTTTTTTTTTTTAAACCAAGGTATCATTTAAAGCTTTCTTTCCACACAAAGATTTTACTGAGATACTGATTTATTTCACTGCTACAAAAGATGATTATTATTACTGCTGTACGGACTTGTACATGTGCTGCAGTGCATTTCTGTAATAATTCAGAGTGGAATCTTTGCTGAGTTATCTTGGGCTGGAGATTGAAGTCTTGGATTCACAGCTGCATGACGTGTTGAGAGATACAGCTCCTTTTTCTGTCCTCTTCATTTCTGCCTATGGTGTTAAAAAATTTACACACAGTTCATCCTGAGCAGTGCCTTTGCGCCTAGTGTACAGCATTACTACAGACGCAGTTAACATCATGCCTGTTTTGCTTGTAAAACTTGTATCTGTCCAGTTGCCACAGTGGAGTTTTTTTTCCCAGTTGAGTCCATGATTCTTGGCTGTCTTCCTGTTAGAAGCACAGCAAACTGGAAAGTATAATGTCAAACAGAGCAGAACAACCTCCTGTGACTTCTTCAGTCCTCTATAGCCAGAAACTTATGAGTAGCCTACATGACAGCACTGTGTACAGTAAGCATGTTGTGTCGTGTGTGTGTGTCTGTTTGTGCGTAGTGACACTGCAGAGGGGAGCAGGGTCAGAAAGATGTTCTGTGTGTGTGTGTGTGTGTGTGTGTGTGTGTGTGTGTGTCTGTGTCTGTCTGTGTCTGTGTGTGTGTCTGTGTTTCAAAGGGATTCTCATTTTCACATAGAAGCTTGTGATTGACATGGAGGCCATAGTGTGGCCCCTGATGGTGAGAGATGGCAGGTAATTGCAGGCTGCTGACTCCCACACAAATTGCCTGAAGGTGAGTCTCCAGTGTTGGCTCTGTCAGGAAGTGCACTATCAGATCTCCTGAGGTGGAGAAAATATATGGATAGTGGTGTGGCTGGAAAATCCATAGTTGTCATAAGAATTTGGATTTAGAGTGAGAAGTGTTTACATATAGAAACGGCGCCAGTGCTCTTGAAGGGGCCCTATTAGAAGTTCATTTTGTAATTATTTATTTAGATACATATTTGATAATGATGTGTATGTAGGTCATCAGTCACCTAATATAGTTAGATAGTTTTAATCTGTAAAATAATTTTAAAAATCTTTTACAAATGTAGTAGAGTACAATGTTTCCTTTTTAAAATGGAGTAGAAGTAAGTAGTACCATTAAATAGAAATCCCTTAGTAAAGTACAACTACACAAACGTGTATTTACTGTCAGTACAACACTTGAGTAAATGTACGTAGTTACTTTCCACCATTGTTCATTTATAATGCGGCAAAAAGTGTCATGAAAAGTGTTGTGACCAGTCTTCAACTTCCTCTGCATGTGACTGGTTCTCATGCTACAGCCTTTGTGCTCACCATGCTGTACACATGCCTGTATTTGCACTGTGACCTCGTCCATCATCTCTTTATTTGCGTCTTATAGACAGTCAAATGTTTGCGCTGTGAAATCCCTTTTGGTGTGTAACTTGCCTGCCCCTTAGCTGCACCACAGGTGATTGCGGACGAGTTTTTAATTTACAAGAAATCTAGTCATATTTCTTTATAACGCTGTGAAGGGCGTTTTTCAACACTGGCATTGGCAGTTTAATTATGTGGAACAAGACAAAGATACAGCGAGGTAATTTATATCCTGTGTATCAGTGGAGTGAACCCATAGCTGTGACTCTAATTTCAGCAGCTCTGATGAAGTGTTACGTGAAATGGATTGAATCCAGAGAGCTTCCTGCCACCAAACGTGTCACCGCTTCTTGGAAGTAAACTGGGGGTTGGAGGTGAGGTGGGGATTCATTAGTTACTTCATGAATACATTATTTACAATGTTGATAATCATTGCAGCACTTACATAGGTTACACATACCCATGGCTGTTGGTGTCACCCTATTCAGAAAAAGTATATTTATAATTTGCCTCCAGAATCCAATTAGTGTTTCTGAGTCAGCTGAACTGAGGTTATTTATAAACAGTACAGTGAAAATAAATGTACTCTGCAGAAATGTAATTTGTAGAACTTGATAATTCATGCTAGGTCAGCTTAAACACAGAAATGGATGCTAGTATAAAAGAAAGAAAAAAGAAAGCTACAGTATTTTTGCCTTAGTCTTGATTTAACAGTGATAGTAAAATATGTCCTGATTGGGAAAACAAAGCTAACTTCCCATCTCAAAAACAGTATTACTCTATTCGCTGTCCCTAAAGCTAATATCACAGCCTAAAAATAGACATATAGCCTTAACAAAGAATTAATAATAATCAACAGCACTCAGAAAATCTGTTTGTGCCAGTTCATCCATATGAAGAAACATATTCAGTTGCTCCCAAGCAAACAATATTTAAACTGCAACTCAAGCTTTATCCTGTGTTTTATTTTATGTGTATATAGCACAAATATGTACCACAACCCTGCCTAGATTTATGATGAACAAATGATTTCCTGTTTTGAAAATCTGTAGACCATTTTGCACATGAATAAAGGTATAAAGGGAAATGTAGGTGTATGGGCTTTGATGCGTTTGGCAACCATTAAACAGGCTATTTCAGGCAAGTAAAGTGACTAATTTCTTATGAGCCGCTTACTCAGTGTTTGAACTGCTGGAATGAATATTGTTAATGCCCCATAAATGAATACAGCTCCTCTTTGTTGAAATGGCAAATTGTTAAGGATTTTTGAATTTGCATCAATTTGTTGCTTAAGCAAGATTTTAAAACCCTGGAATTTGAAAACTGCATCTGTTAAGTTGCCAGAATCAGATATTGTAGGAAGAAATTAAATGTTGACAGTATTAAAATTTGTATGTTACATGTTTGATATTTTGTTTGTATGTTCTCAGGAAAAAATGATGATTCATTGAATGATTGACTTCACCTTATAAAAATTTAGTGTGTATGATTTTGGGCTATATGAATACTAGTGGCTTGACTTGGGTTGAGCATCAAACACAATTTCTATATTTGTGTGAGCTCTTCTCAGGTGGACTCTAACCTCATCTGTTTATGTCAGTTTGAGGTGTGTTAACTTGAGATGCAGCCTTTGGAGGAAACCAAGCACATGAATAGGGGTTACTTATCCACTTTGCCCAGGGGGCTTACATTACAAAAAGTCTCATTATTTACCAGTGACACAGAGCGGCCTCCAGAAAAAAAGGCTCCCTCATCTCTAGAGCATGGCTGGCCTGGCCTTTTGATGTTAATGAGCCAACCACTGCTCTGCTGTGTGGGCCAAGTCCTTGGTCAGTGGGACAAAAATAGGAAGCTGGAGTCCTGATAATGTCACTCAGAGAAGAATAAAATACATTTCAGTGGACAAGTGCTACGAATGCATTTTGGCAGGCAATGCAATTACCCCCTATATGGATGTCTGAGATAACAACACATCAGAGCTACTGTGGCCAGGACATCTCTTGCACTCTTGTGCAGTCGACAAAATTTGCACTGAAGTGTGCATTAATGACACATGTATAATGTTCTGACATGTGTTTTTACCTGGTAATTGATTGTGTTAAATTAAAAGAGCTTTCACATATTCTTATCAGCATTCACCTGCAGCAAACCTGTCTCATACATATTACATTTGGATTAAAGTTTTATTATTAAATTGCTCGTGCCAAATATCTTTTGAGGGAAATGTAAATGCTGGATTATGTTCATGCAAACGTTTTTCCCAGTCTGTTCTTATATGAGTGGCAGGACTTTGACACCAGAGACTGTGGATGGCGTCTTGTGTCCTGCCCATGGAAAGTTTGTGTTTTCACCTGTATGAATGGTTGGCTAATGTAGCCTTCAACTGTTACTATAAGTATAGCTGATTACAGACTTCAAACACAGCGCAGCATGTCCAGTAAGAGACAGAGATGAAGTTGAAGTTCAGAACTTTATGTTCAAACTTCTTCACCACCATACAGTAAGTCCACACACACCCCACTAGTGATTTCTGTAGTGCATTAGTGTACACTGTACACTACCTGCTAAGCACCAGCAGCAGACAGACACAGTAAATTAGACAAATTTTCTAAACACAATGTTGTGGGAGATTTGGTTGCCTGCATGGTTGTTGGTCGGGGCCTTCTGCACTCTTATAAACATGCTGAAATTTTGCAGCTCCACTGGAAAAGTCTGCTGCCGAGCGGTCTGCTTGAGGGCACACTGATGGAAGTTGTTGAGGGAGGTGAAAGCATTACTCATTGACTTTCCCCATCCGCATTTTCCCAGCAGATCTGTGGATTAAAACCACTGACCTTTCGGTCACAAGCCTCCCTCTCTAACTTCTAGGCAACTGCACTGGCTCTGCAAACTCTCACTAAACCAAGACTGCCTCAGACCAGTATTCTGCAAGATAAAAATCAAGCTGTCCTGCTACTGTTTTAATGAAACAAGAGGCCACACCTTCAGCTCATCTTTATCACCACTGTGGGGCTGCGTTCTCATGCCCCACACTCAAAACACAGTACCCTTAAGTAACAATTTACCCTGCAGCTGTTCCAGTAGTTCTATTACACTGTCGTCAGCTCAGAGTAATTGATGGTGTCCTCATGTGACATGGATTGTCACTTAACTACTAAGAAAATATCTCTCTATCAGGCTCTTTGTAAATGAATTCAAAGCCGCACTCCTTCTCTTGGGTCGCTGCCATTTTATTCTCTCTTTTTAAGGGTTTTTTATGTGTAAAATCATAAAACCTACAGATTCTCATCAGTGTCAGCTTTGTAAAATGAATTATATTTGGGAACCTAATTCCTTGTCTGCTCCCTCTGAGGGCCCTAATTTTTTTTACATTAATTGAATGAATTGGCAGAAAGGCGATGTGCAAATTTAATGTTCTCTCTGCCTTCTGAGCCATCTCTACCTCCATGCCTTTATAAGTATGAAAGAGCATGCATATGCACAGCTACTTAAATGGAAGTTATCTGATTGTGGGCTTTGATATCGGCAGTTGAGGCCGAAATGGCTGACCACTTGCATCAGAGCTCCTCTAGAGTGGAGGCCAGCACTCAGGCTGCTCGATCGAAGCTGCGAGATACTGTTACCAATCGATGCTCCATGCTCTGACGCTTGTCCAGGAGCATCTCAGAATCTCATCACTTACCTGCCCTCCAGTTGACATGAGTGTACACAAACTGTGCAGTTCTTTGGGAGGATGCAGCTTACGGCTTGACATCATCACAAAGTTTGGGAGGGATCCCCAAGTGGGTTGGTCCACTCCTCTGCAGCTACTCCTCTCACTTTCTCACCGTCCTGCTGTCCCTGCTCTATTATTTATTGGCCATTACACATAGCTCAGTGTGCAAAAGTCGACTGTAGACCTCAGTAAAGCTGAAGTTAACTCAAAAGTGAAGGGTTCACTCCCATTTCCCAGGAAGGGACATGTCCTTTGAATGGTAGAGTGGTTTTATTGAAAGTAAAAAGCAAGATTTCCTGGCTATGTCTGTTATCTAAACTCCTGTCCAATACAGAAACTCTGGTTTTTAGTCACTCAGGTAGTTGCTGTTTGGCCAGTGTGATGTAACTTTTCGAAAATATCTTCAGCTAAGAGAGAGCCTATGAAAGTGTCCAGACCTATTACAAAAGAGAAAAGCAACTCATCTAAGTTTGGATGGATCACATAGTAACGCAATGCACAATGAGACTGAAGTGTGAAAGGTGAGGAAAGTGCTTTGAGCTTCAAACACAAGAGTATTGTTCCTCAGAGGTTTAGGAGGTTTTCACGTAATTTGTCATTGTCTTCTTTCTAACAAACCCTATCATGAGCCTGAAGTCACAAGAACGTGAGGCATACCTGACAACTCAACTAAGCAGTGCCTTGATACACAGTCCTATAATGACTGAAGCCATATCTAATTACTGTGACTTTGCCATCCCCTGTGATATCTGATATGTCTGGCCGTAAAATGACTGACCTATTTACCCTCCTATTGTTAGCCAGCTGAGAGTCGTGCATATTTTTCTGGGTCAAACACCCTGTGAACTTGAGTATGTGAATTTAGCATAGACTATTAAACTGTCAGCTAGCACCACAGGCTCGAATACATTGTGAGAAGCACAATAGTGATCATTTGACAGAGAGATAAAAAAGGGCTGAAGGAGTCAAATGGAAATCAGCTTCACAGGGCTTCAGGTAGATATTTAAATTGCAGGAGCGATTTATGAGGCTACATGGGCAATGATAGTGGGAATGTGATATTGAAGAAAGTTTTCTTGAATAAAGTTCATAGAAATGTCTCTTTTTTCATCTCTTTATTTAGATATTTCTACAAGGATTTTATTTTAATATTTTTCTCATAAAGTGGGGGGCAAGTGGCAGAGTTGGAGATACACCACTTTCTATTCAGGAAAATATGTAATTTACTGATTAAGATGAGGCAAAATAAATGCTATATCACTAATCTGTTTCTGTGAATTTTTCATGACCAACATAAAGAAATTCATATTTTGCTTGGACAAAAGTCAGAGTAAGCTATAGAAGACTTTGCTTTGTCAAAACTAATAACACTGGTCGCAAAAAAAACTTTTTTTTTTTTTTTTTGTACCTCTGGGCCATCAGTTCTTACAATTTCCAACAATCAGTTATTACAAGTTCTCAATACTTTGGTGACTACAATGTTATCACATCCAATAGAACCAATGAGCAAAGCTACAAAAATAAAACCTGGACTGCACTTTTGCTTGGATGAAAAGGCTTGGATCCCAGTCGTCTGTTGTAAGCAATCTCTCTAACCTGATACATCCTCTGAAAACCCAGAGGTTCTGCTGTTTGAAACCCAAGTTACGCTGTTTGCTCTCCCCTGTTAAGTCTTATTAAAAGTCAGCGGTGAAGATGGCTCTTTGATGACAGGTGATAGATATAAGGTGTACTAAGCAGCACTCTGCTTACCTCAACAGCAGCCTTGGCTCGCTCAAACTCCTCCTCCAGGGACTGGTGTCTGGACAGGAGGGCGCTGCCCCACCGCTGCTCCTTCGTTAGTCGAGCCTGTCACACACACACACACACACACACACACACACACACACACACACACACACACACACACACACACACACACACACACACACACACACACACACACACACACACATTTCATAATATATACATTTATGCACATCAAAATCCATTAAACATACAGGCACTCGGCGCACATCACAAACACCCACGCGCACACACCTCTAGCACAACACATCACACTTCCACAACATACATACGCGATCAGCCAGAGGGAGAGACAGGCAGGGAGAGTGTGCAGGGTCAGCCGTCTCTGCTTTCTCAGGGACGAGTAAATATCCCTGCCTCGACAAAGCCTCTGACATGCTTAGGAAGGCCAGCAGAATCCTTACTGTCAGCATCTCCACACCCAACCCCACCCCCCTCCCTCTCTCTGTTACAAACTTGAATATGAAACCTCGCTCTGCTGCGAAAATGAAAATCGACCAATTACACACACATGGTCTTTGCACTATGCGAGTGCGGTGTGGCTTACACCTACACATTTAACTGCGAGAGGTGAATGATTTTGAGATGCCCTTTCATGCTCACATGTGATATGACACTAGATTTACAGTAAATAGCAATGACTGTATGTATCCCAGGGATAGCAAATCTATTACAGAGACCGGGGAATCGACTGCTCCTTGTGTGCTGAGTCAGTGGCTTCCCTCAGGTCAGCCAGTACCTGTAACAATTCCCATCTCTTCAGACTGCTATTATGCAAGATTAATTGAGGTTACTTAATCTCAGTATTAATTGACTCAGAAGAAATTGCCTCATCCATTTATTGCAGATAACCACATTTTTATTTACAAGATCAAAATGCATGCAGTGTTAAAAGACAATCTCTGCTGTGTGAAGAAACTGCAGTATGCTGTAGCGGTGTTGTTAAAGGAAAAATCCACCCAAAAACATTAACACCATTTATAAAACACTGTTTTGTTGCTCTTTCTGGATTTATTAATTTATTTGAATTCCAGCTGAAACTTGGCAAGAGATTTCCAGTCCAGCTATAGTTCAATAACAGAAAATCTTTCAACTAATTACAGGCAAATGTCAACAGTTAATGTTAGGCTCTGATGCCAGACTCACAACTTTTCATTTTCACTAAAATACAGGAAGAAATTTAGCGTGCTTCTCTTTCTCACTCTGCCAGAATCCCATGGCCAAAACAAGACTCAATAGACCAGAATGCAGTGCAGTTGGTGATCCATGTAGGTAGAAGACACGGAAATAAAGACACAGAATTGTAGTAAAGTGTAGAGCCAGTTGGTCCTATGATAAGATAAAATGTACAATCAGACTATTATTTTGCTCGGTAGTTGCTTATTTTACCTATTGGTTCATTTTTCAGAGAGCATGGTTTCACTTTTAATGGTACAAAATGTGCCTGACAAATGTAACGCTATCTTAGGTAAGCTATGATTGGCTGTTAAGAGGAGGGGTTTAGTGAATAGTCAATTGGATTTGCTAAAAATTATACACAGTTCCGTTTCCACTGGTTCCCTTCACTTCACCATTGAAGACAAATATGTGGACCTTCAGAAGAAGTAGACCTTTAGATGAGATTGCCATGTCCCATAATGAGCACGAGATCAAGAAGGAACTTCACTGCTCATGTAACAATAAACACTTCATCACTCCTGTAGTGTGCTGGGCATTTCAAGCTTTTAATGTCTAACACAATAATCTGAGGGTGGATTTTTCCTTGAAGCTCAAATTTTTTGAGCCATTTAATTGTGTTTTATAAATGTGTGTATGTAAATCTCATGCAACACACGTTTCCCTTCTTTGCATGCGTTTTTTTGTTTGTGTTTGGTACCGGCCAAGTAGGAAACTAAAACCACTCTTTACAGTATCCCTGTCATTGAGCTACTATGTAACTCCTGAGCGAAACAACTTTAGTGTGTTTGTTTGCCAATAACTTCCCTCCATCTTGGATAGCTATCTTTAATCCTAAATCTATTATTTATCAGAGTGCTGAAAAGGTGATGTATGCTTAGCTGGCTTGGTGAGATCAACACTAATGGGCTCAGAGTAAGGCTGCTGAATAATTCATAAACTATTAATCTAATAATGGCGTCTGGAAACAAGACCCCTTATGCAGACCTACACAGAGACATCAACTCAGGAGGAAAGCGCTTGACATTTGGACCTCGTAGCACCACAAAGAAACAATCTCAGGGCCAACAGTATATCTAGATTTCCTCAAAGGTGCTGTTTTGGCTGTAATACAATCACCTGTATTAGGTCTTTTTTAAGTCAAATTTTGTGATGCTGTTTTCCCGGTGCAAATGTAAAAGTCTTTCAATATTATATGAAAGGATGCATAGGGAGGCTTACATGTCTTCCACTAATATACTGCCTGTTGAGCTGAAATGGAAGAATTGTAGGTGTTAGGACAAAATGATGGGTAAACAATCACACAACAGGGTCAGGGTTTTCCCTGTCATTGCAAGACTTAGGTGCAGCGCCTAAGCATTTTTGCAAGGGGCCTAAGCCGACTGAAGTTATGTTAGTAAAAGATACTTCTCTTTCACCCTGAGATGATACCTTATTGGCCCGAATATAATATGATGTTTTTTTTCTGGAAATAAGGTTTGAAAAATGACATCAGACATTCTTTTTGAATGGCGATAGTATGTGTAACAAGAGTGTTGCAGTATGAGTTTTGGCAGGCTTAATATTGCTAGGCCAGTGAGACGTTTCAAGTCTGTCTAGAGTTAGTCAGCCCTAACCTGCAGGAGGTTGATAGAGTCCCCCAACATCTTTACTGCAGAAATAACCCAGGGAGAAAATCTGTCCAACAGCCAGAAATTACAGCTGTCACAGATGATGAGTTTATGAAGGCAGTCTGAAAAATGCTAACTGCCAGAGAAAATGATTCTGAGAGAGGAATGAGAGTGAGACGGGAATCAACTTGCTACAGTTACTCAGTCAGCTGGCTAGTGACTACACCCACTCAGAAAGTGACCAGCCTACAGACGTCCGACTGAATACGAATTTTGGTAAATTTCCAAGTGCTGTTACATCGTCAAATGGCTATGGGAGAATGAGTGCAGTTCAAATCCATGCACTATAAGCCTTGTTTTACCTATCTGCGCCTAAGCCCTTCAGAAACCAAGGGAAAACCCTGAGGGTGTCTTATTAGATACAAACTTTAATATTAGAGCTACATTATCATGCATTAGCATGCAGTTGCTAAATACACAAGTTAAATACTTTGTTTCCTGAAATGATTATGAAGGCTTAACCATCATCTGTCAGAACAATATGTTTGTGAAGTTTGAAGCTTTCCCATTTCAAAAGGATGTTGATTTCAAGTGTAGACGTACATACAATAATGATGATTACTGCCTGCTCCTGTCATACTGAGCACTTACTTGAGATGCTAGGGCAGACTCTGGCTCAACTTTGGTATTTGCTTCCAAGTTCTTATTTGATGGCTCTAATTGGGTTTTACAGTCTATGGACCTGAAGGAGAAGATGGAAAGGTGGGATTAGTGATACAGATGCATGGCACTTGACTTGATACAAATAGTACGCTACACATGCATTTCAAATTGACTGTACAAGCATTAGCATTTTTCTTCTTTGAAATCATTGCCACCTTGGCAGATTTGGCACTTTTGCACAACTCAAAGCCATTTTTTCAAGAGCTCTTTACAAACTTTTGAGGCTGTTTCTGGCCAAAGATCCAAGAACTTCCATAAACTACAACACTGCCAAATATTTAGATGATTTTGCAAAGTCCATATTGTGTTCAATTGCAGTGTTTTGTTACCATTGACTGCCAGTGTTTTTAAAGTTATACTATATCTCCACATGGCTGCTTCGATTGTGGTTATGGCAAATAAACAATCATTCGTCAACGTAACAATCAACGTAAAGTTAGGGTGAGGCGACTAAAACAATTTTAAGTTAGGAAAAGATTATGGTTTTGTTTGTATGTCTTATGCTTCATGTCACTTTTTCAATACTTTACTTAAAGCCACAACCTTTTTCTAGCTTTAATCCTTGACTTGAGTGCTAGCCATAACCTTAAAGATAGTTAATCAAGTGGACATTGTATTGCAAGAGATGTTGCAGATATGTTTATTCTAATTAGAGACGGGGTTGTTCCTATGGACAGTGGGCTGACGTAAAATACCAATATGTTGCTGATGCCTGGTGAAGATGGTACCTACCACAGAAACTCGTTGGATGAATTTTTAGATGAACGTCGTCTCTCCAACTTCCATTTTCTGTTGCCATTTCTCTCAGGGTTGGGGTTCAACTCTTCCCATTTATCCAACGGTGAACCAATGGTAACTGGTGACAGGAATAAAATAATAATAAATCATAAAATCACAACACAGACTAAATTGAGAGGAGTCCAGTTATGTTAATATACTGGACATCAAAAACATCCTCTCCTCTGATCGAATGAATTACATCTAAATCTAAAATTCACCTGTAAAATATAGCTAACCAGAGAACAGTCTGCTGGACAAATACTGATGTTTTTAGCTTTCTGAAAAAAAAGAAAAGAAAAGCTAATTTCAATTTTGCAGTGTCATGAAGCAATAGCACTAATTTAAAAGTATGTAGTTGTGTTTTCCATTAGTTGATAGACAAACCTTTTATCACTGTGTTTCAGTCACTACTCTAATCTGTCTGACGGACAAACAGTGTGCTAAAAACAGGCAGACAATTAGTTCTGTGGGTGTCTGAAACAAAAAACATCTGCTCACATTTCTAACAGGACAAGAAGTTTTGCTTGTAAGTGATGCCAGGGTTATAGTCAATCTCACTGGCATGAATTATTCACCACGCTGTAGTTTTACTCACTCTGCATAATTAGTTCTCATTGAAGACTTTAACCTTTTCAACTGGCAAATACGAAAGTAATTGGCTGTTTTCTCGTAATGTCTTTTAAGATGATCCCTTTCATTACAGTAAATTGGCTTGATCCTTCTTTGGCCTATCTCGAACATGTGGGAAGTCAGTTTCAAAGGGGGTGATGGTAGTCAGAGTTGTAGGTGGTTGGGGGACTTGCGGCTCTTCAGAAACTGGGAGGGGTGGTTGATAGAAAGATACAGCAGGACAGAGAATTTGAATGTTCAGATTTTATAGATGCATATGATATTTTAATAACATTACAAAATAGATCACTATCTTTTTTTGTAGGTGAAAACACCATGTAAGATACAACGAATACTGTATGTTAAGATACTACTTTATAGGTTGTTGTGTGCATTTGCATTGTCTGGTAAACTGTAACTAGGGCCGTAGCTACCCTTAGATAACACTCAGGTAATCTCCTAAAAATGTACTTGAAAAAATTGGCAATTATTACATACATAAAAATAAGCAGTCACTGTGTGCAGAGGAATTTTATTAACTGCTCAAATAGAATATGATTAATCAATGAAACCTCATGACTTTGACTCATGACCTACTGCCCTGCCGTCCTCACCATATTTGTGTATCTATATGCATAACAAGTAACAGTGAGTTACGAGTTCCCCAACTTGAAGTTGCTCAATGATTTCTGTGGTTTTGATAGAAGCAGTCCTCATCTACCTGAGTCAAGTGATGCTCTCTCTGGGGTTCTCATGTTTGGTCCTGTCTGTTCAACTTCCACCTGGATCAACTCCGTCTCATCCGTTTTCTTCCTGTGTGGGTTGTTCTTCTGGCCGTCACCCCGGGTTGTTAGGGGACTCCTCTTGTCCTTACTGTTCCTCCTCTCACCAGGTTCACTGAGGTCCAGCAGGTCCAGTGTTGAAGACAGAACTGGGAGGAGATAACGATTGGTTAGCACCCCTCCTTCATAAATGTAGATTTAGTTTATGTCGAATATTTCTGAGCACAGTTGTTTTTCTGAGAGCGAACACTCAACAGACTCGCATCTTCCTCATGCATTCAGGACAATAACTTTCAAATCAAGTGTAGATTGCACCATCATTATTTCAGTGTTGCTTAACTCTACCTGATATATTTTATATGCTTTGAGAGGTTTTGGATGCCAATAAAAGCCTGAAGCAGGGAAAGTCAGTAGATACTTTCTTCAATATCCCTGAAGTGTCCTAGAAAACCCCTATTTCATTCTGTACTAGATTGTTCACTCTACTTACTGGTCTCTCAGATTTCTTCAAGCATCCATCATATTTTGAGAAGTTTCCTTTGTCTTTGTAATAAGATAGAATGACAGGTTTCACTTATTGTACTCCATGAAGCTTTGATTTTGATGTACATGTTTTCTGACACGGCGAGTCGAGCTGTCAAGGGTGCTTAAGCTGTCACCGTATTGCCGCCTGGGTGGACATCTAAAAAATTTGCTGCTGCTCTTTTCAGAGAATCCAAATATACTTCAGGCCACTGCACACTCTGATAAGAATGAGGCAGTCCCTTTAGGAGCTCCCGTTTGCTCAATTAAGTAATTCAGTCTCAGGTTGGTAGACCAGCAAAGAAGGACAGAGCCGTCTGTCACAGGGTTCAGCTTTCGTCTGTGCTGTTGTCCAGCTTCATGGCTACAGAGTCCGTTAAATGTAATAGTCAGATTTTATTTAAAGAATGATAAGTTGTGTAATTTGAGTAATTTGAAGAATGCTTTTGCACCTCTCTTCTTGTAAATCATGTTGCTTATTTTTTCTTCTCAGAGATGATTTTCTCCTCTTTGTTAACAGTCATGTTTCTTTCACATCTTGTTTATTATATATTTTCTGTGTTCATAGTTTGATCTGTTGTGGTTTGAGTCCAGTCAGTATCATGTTCTGCCGCTGGCTGTGTATTGCCAAGTGTATCCTGTTATTTTTAGGCTGCATCTTTGAATATTTTCTGGAAAAAATATTTACGGTACTGCATTGTCATGTTAAAAATTGACAAAAAATAAATACATAAAAAGCATATGGGTGAAATGCACACACAGGGTCCCTAATTTGGTTTTCCCTCTTAAAATCATTGTAATGAAAAAATTAAGCAATTTTCAGTGAAATGCATTTTGGCGCTGGCTGTCGTCAAGGTAAACATTATCATATCTCCTAAATCCATTATATGGGTAGCATCACTTGACATTGTCAGTGTAATGTGCATGCTGTACATGAATGACATCTGGCTGCTGGAATCGAATTACTCTCTGAGTTAACTTGCAGTAATTAGGGAGTTTCTATTGATCTTTGACATATGTTCATACAAGTCAGGTGGCAATGACAGAGGAAAACAGTCTGAAACAAACACATTGGGTGGCAGTTGTTGCCTGAAAGTCAAGTTCAGGTAAGATAAGAGATCCTTGTAAAACAGCTTTTTTATACATTGGTTATTTGGGGACCTGCAAAGCTGTCTGGCTCATTTCCGAGGCCCCTGACTGTTTCTTTTTTGCAATGCGAGCTCCAAACTACACACATATGACTGCATAATTGGCGTGCTGCTGTTTCATGACAACCAACTGAGATCATTTGTTGACTGAAATCTCTGCATAATTAGAGAGTATGCTGGTCTCCCATGCCTTGTGCTCTTTCGATGACAAGTACAATTACAAATCAAAGGAGACACACTCGTGAGGAAGTTGCCTGAAGAGTTTTCAGCATCAAAAAAGAAACGCAAGCTGCTCATGAAAAGGCAATGATGTCAAAACTGTTTTGGCACCCTTGAGTCTACTTGAAATGATGAGACTGGGAAGACAATTGCACAGAGTTTTGACATCAACTGGATATTTTAACTGCATGCTTGTATACTGTGTATTTATAACAGATGATGAGTTGCCATGTGGGGGCCCCTGGACTCAAAAAGGGAGCAAATAATTGTGACCACAAGGTTTTCAGATTTATAACACCATGGTAACTGACAGAAAACATGGGATAGAGAGAGAGAGAGAGAGAGAGAGAGAGAGATTACAACCTTTGAGAGCTTGTGTGGTGTTGCTAACGATCACTTGGACATGTTTCCTTGTAAGACAACCTTTTAGATTTGCCATTCCACATTAGGCAAACAATGAGTTTCAAGAGAGAAAAGATTGATCTTAAATCGATCACAAGCAATCAACTGTCAAGAGTTCAAAGGTGAGAACCAAGTTGTCTTTACGGTGTTCCTGTGAATATTGAACCAGCGTGTTAGAGCAAAGTGCTGACAAAAGAAAAAAAAAAAGAAAAGATTGTTGAGTGTGGATCCCTAGGAGAGTGGATTTTATCCATCCAGTGAGGGGGTGGTGATGAGAGCCGCTTCTTGAATAAATGAGTTTTAGCCTACATTGGTAAATGACTAGTGATGGATATCTTAACCAGAGTGAGAAGGATGCTGCACTGTTGAGGACTGTTGTCTCGGTGATGTTTCTTGTCATCAGGGGCATCGAGCTGATGAGGTTAAGTTTATAACTTAAGACTTGTTTCCATTTTCTTACTTAAATTGAAAATGTAAAAATACATTTATTGCTAGTGTGTTTCTAAACCCCAGATACCCATGAAACCAATTTATAATTTATAATAAAGTTTTTAAAATTCCATTAGTGGGCAAAAATAGTCATCAGCCTCAAAATCACAGTAATACTGCATGCTAGAGAGAGCACAACATGATGTAGGTCTCATGTGGATTAGCATATTTGAGCTTGTAATTATCATTCATTATTGATTTTCTTTCGCTGGCTAACTCAGTAACTGTAACTTCAGTGTTATTCAGTGCTTGGACACCCTGCCAGTCCATCACAGTGTGAAAACAGACTGACAGACAGTCAAACCTAAAACTACATACAAACAGCTTTGCTATTATATGGCACATACTATACCTTTAAATATATTGCACATACTAACATACTTGCACACACTAAATTCTAGACAGGGTTTGACCGTTTTGAGAATTTTGAGACTGACATGACCAATCATATCAGGCCTACGTCACTGACGGCAGGAGCAGCAGGAAGCTTTAGGGAGACAGAAGGTCGAGAGTTTCCCCACAACATTCCTCCATACTTTACCCAGCTAAATCAGCACGGTCAGTGGCCAGTTTGGAGACGACACATGTCAGCTGTGCAATCTGTTTGAGCAAATCATAATTCAAAAGATGGTACAGCTCAGTGATCAAGGTGCCATCCATGTGGAAACCAAGATGGCACTTGGCATCTGTTTAAGGCAGAACGTTAATTTTCTCAACATGTACTTTGACCCGGTTGATTTTCATTTATTTGCAGAAATAAATGCTGACAATTAATATACACAGTACAGTACACATTTGTACTAAGGTAGACACATTAAATTTCACATGTGCTCCACTCATGTCAAGTTGTTGCCCTATTTTGTAGGTGAATTTAATCATTAATGATCAAAGAGATGAAGCTATTTTCCAAGTAAAAATCTGGAATCTTACCATTCTGGGCTGATGCTTTGAGTAGTAGGTGGGGTGTGGTACTCTGTAAGCTATTATTATCAGTGATGCATTTTGTAATCATTTTCCCAATGGAAAAAGTGGTCTCAGACTTTTGGACCCCGCTGTGTGTGCATTTTTCCATTTGCACATTTCAACAAAATAAAAAAGGAGTGGAAATACTGGCAGGTCTGTCTCTCAAATACTGAAAAAGCATTTTTCACTTGGCTGAGGTGGGAAAATTGGTCTATTGATAAAAATAAATTGTGACAAACTGCAATGGAAACAGGCTTAGCAAATAAATCATGATGTACACGAAGCATGTGACTTGTTTGTCACTTACGCTTCTGCTCCACTGAAGATATAAAAAATAATGGCAGATGATCAGATATGTGTGGACAGAAGAGGAGACTGTAACCTTCCTCAAATTAATACATGAAACAAAATGGAAATGCCATATTTTTGCCATGGTTTTCTACTGTTTGAGGTTTGACTGGCACAGTTTGTAGCGCCCTCTTCTTCTGCAGTGGTTTAATGGCACCAACTGGAGATTAGATCCACCCACTGTTTATTTCAATGCGTCCAACTATTGAATTCGCATAACAGTGGATGGGAATGCACCTTAATTAGCATTTTATTTTGTACATTTTCTGGAAATTCTGTTAAACTTAGCGCTACATATGGCTAGAAACCTGACAGTTGTTAAGCTGTAATAAGTAGTTGTAATAATAAGCTGCTTGTATTATTGGTTGCAAATCAAACTCATGGTTACTTGAGAGCTTTGTATTGTTGTCTTTTTCTGCATGTAAACCTCTATTAACAACATCAGATAATATACTCTGTGTTGCTACTAACAGAGATGATGAATATGATGTGGACACATGGCACAGCTGAATAAAACTCCCCCTTGCAGTATTGTTGCCATGGTTGATAAAAAAACATGTTTTTAACAGGAGGCAGCATCTAATGTGTCATTCAAGTCCCTCACATGTTAACAGCCACAGTACGGTACCAGAGAGCTTTTCCTCCATATACTCCTGTGCGATTGTACTTTTGTGTTCCACATTTTGACAAAGAGCTTTGTCATAAGATATAAAGGGCGTCTTAAACAGCAAATATGATGAATACAGTAACACACAGATGAAAATAGTACTTGAAGTGCTTGGTGGTCAGTTATGTATTATTTGCATATCATCAGTTTTTTTTTCCAAGACTGTACAATACCAGCTGTGTTGGAAGTCACTGGGCGGGAAACCCCATCACACTTGGTCTCGCAGAGGAAATCGTCGATGGAAGGGCTAAGAAGCGGGCGGCTCTCTTGTTGCTCACTCACCAGCTGTAAGGGCAAACAGACAAGACAACTCAGGCTCTCACTCAGCATGTTTCCGTGAAGCTCCCCCATCATAACCTCTGCAAAAGTCCCTGCTATGTTAACATAAAGTGAAGTTCACCCCCTCTGCTCCTGCCTCAGTGTTAGTGTCCCAATACTGACAAATCTCTGCATTAGACAAGGGTTTTAACATCTGTGTATATTTTTAGGAGGATAACACACACCTGCAGCACATCATTCATTCACAGCATCTTGACATAGATACACTGAAGTGATACCAGTGTGTGTTGATCCACTCAGATGTTGCTGCCTTTTTAACAGTTTTAAAGGTTTGTGCTTGGGTTGATGTTTATGTGAGGAACACAGAGAAACCTACAGTATTTGAACCTTATTTTAATCAAATATTTTGCAGGTAACGGATAACCTACACTCTCTTGACCACAATCAATCATGTACTGCTCATCAACTGATCCCTATTTATTCGTGCCACTGATGTTTGACAACTGGCATATGGTTGTATTGTTGAATTAGTCGTAGCTAATGTTGGACAAATGTACGGCTGTTCTGTTCTGACACATCTGACGTTTAGCCATTGGTTGATGGACATCTTCATCACACAATCACATCAATACATTTGCATGCACACACAAAACACTGAAACTGAAAAAAGTCATTGTGAGGCAGGAAATTGGAGAATGTTTTGACATGCACCCTAATGACCTGGCTAGTGTAAAACCAGCCTGTACATGCAGCTGGTCCATAATGAGATTTCTCCCCAAACATCTCCATCTTTTTTAACCAGAACAGACATATATATATTTAAATGTATGAGTGATGACTCTGCAGCCTAAAGAGTTTTTTTTTTATTTTTAAAAATGTTTTATCAGCGCATTAGTCAATTTTGGATTGATGGTGCACTGAGAGGACAGGCTCTGTAGTGAAAGTGAGCGCAGTTTCTCTTGTGTGTGGATGCAAATGTATATGGACTTATTGACACTCAGTGCCACTTGGAAAAATCAAATGCAATTCAGTACAACAGCTTAGTCATAAATTCTACCTTTGCAAATATAATAATTTTCAGTTATGATTGACACTGTCAGAGTGTTTAATATAACTGTTTATTATTGAGGTGGCACAGTAGTGGTGGTGTTGTACTGAACTGGATTATAGTGAAGTGTGTTTTTAATATTCTATCTTCATTTTTGTAAATATAGTGAGCAAAACAAGAACACTGATGTATAATGCAGTATATAATATATAATTCAGTAAGTATATAATTCAATTAAATGCAGCCCATTTCAACACCACTGCAAACTACGACCTCAATAATAAACACATAGTTAAATTTATGCCTGTTAAGTGACAAGTAATGCCTTCCCAGCCTGAAGACTTTGTCATGAAGATGTACTCATAAAATCCTCTTTCTTTACTGCAGTGTATATAACCTAAATGAGTGCTAGTCACCATTGAGAGAACCATTGAGAAGAGCTGGGCGGAGAGAAACCCAATAGATGTGTCCCAAAAAATAATTGCTTAACAATTATTGCTTATCTCGCCTTCCAAACCATGAAAATGCTAATCACCTTTCCCACGATGCACCAATTTGTTGGCCAGTGCAGGTGCAGAATAGGTTACATCCAATTCATTATTGGTACCCTGAAGCCTCGATACTCCAGGTGCAGCTGGCCACAATCTGCCAACCAATGCTTCATAATTTGGAGGTGAAAACCAGTGTTGTCCCACAGAAAGGGTGGGCCACTGCTGTTGTCAGCCTGTGTAGTGTGTATATAATGCTGGCAGCAAGGAAACATGACATTTGCTATTGTTGCTCACAAGCAGAATTTTAATGAAGGTGGTAAAAGTTTAATTACCAAGCATGGAGTGGACTGCACACAACCTGCCATATGCTTGATATTAAAGATGTCAAATGGGGTTTTCATAGCACATCTACCCTGTATAGTACGTGCCCTTACAATTAGAGATGTATAATATATCCATCCTGAATTATATTGTGGCATTATAGTACCCCTTTACCCCATGTGTTTTCTTGGCACGGTCTTTACTTTCTCATTGTTTGGGGTTGAACAGATGCCCCTGCTATATGTTTAGAGATGATAATTGCAAAAGTCTTTTTTTTTTTTTTTCTTTTAATTCAATATGTAGAAATGTAGTGGTAACCCTTCCCTTGGATGTACATTTGATGAAGGTGTGAGAAATGAAAGTTATCTGGACTGTGTTGTCAGTTTATTAGGTCCACCTATCTAAAATGAATGCATTCTAACCCAACAGTCCCATAATGAATCCTCTCTTCATGAAGGTTATAATGGTTAAGTTTTTGTTGAAACCGTTTTAGAAAGTTTTTAGTTCAACTGTTTGATGATTTTTGTAGATGTATTTTGTGCTTTTGAACTGTATTGCATTATACAGTGAGGTGTTTCTGTAATTTTGCCTACCTTATTAATATAAATGAGGTGGACAAAATGATAGAAGCACTTCATAGTCATAGTATCTATTACTTTAGTTTGGCAAAAGGTCATTCATAAGTAAAGAAATGTAGAGTATCTTATCCCACATGGTGACTTACTTATGTTTGAGATTAATTAGACACAAGTGATCTGACTTCATGTTCGACCTCTTATGAACAAAATACAAAAATAAACCAAATCCAAATGGTGAGCTGTGTCTGAAATCACTCCCTCATTTACTTTCCATTACTCTCTATGTAATAGACACTAAATACTTAACTCAATAGGGCTCAGTAAACTGAGACCTACTAATCATTGTCATTCCACGTCATCAATGTCAGGTTTAGAAATACATCCATGGCTGCACAACAGATTGTGGGATTGTTTGCAGAAACTAACATGGACACTAGTTTTTTGTTCTATTGTGGAATTTTTGAGGGCACTATATAGTGGATAAATTTACACACTCAGTAAACAGTAAATTTAATACTATATTATAAATAGGGAGTGATTTATGACACAGTGGGATTTAGGAATCGTAGTATTAAGTGCATAGTGTAAACTCCACCATCGACACTAATCACAGATTATACAGTATGTGAAAATCCATAGTATGTAACAATGTTTTAGCTTTCTGAGATTCCCAAAGAGAAGCAATTCATTTTCTCTATTGGTCATCTGAAACATGTCATCAGTTCACGCTCAGTGTTTATAAGCAATTTTCATAAAATTAGCAGAGGTTAATGATGTAGTATCTTGAAGATATAACATTGTTAAATAATTTTTTAAGGTGTTAATGGGGTCCCTTTTTCTCCAGGGACCCAAACAGAACATTAGGGTCAATCTAAAAGAAAAAACTATTCATAATTTACGATGAGGTGGATATTATGAATTTATGAAGTTTCATGCTCAGCTCTGCTTTATGCATATTTGCACAACAGAAATATTTCTTTACATTGCAGTTAATAAGGATGCTAAACAACAGAAATGTAGAAGATGATGACATTTAATTTGGAACCAGATTAAAGAAAGAAACACAAACCTAACTTTTACTGCAGATGGAGAACATTTGAAAAAGTATATAAATAATATCTGGAGAAGGGTCATTACTTTGTTGAGTGGGAGTTTGTGCTGCTCTGCAAGAACGCTGACCCAGCACAGGTAATTAGAGTTTGTGCTGTTCAGGTGTCAAAATAAAGCTTTGGTCCACGGGAAGTCTCCTAGTGTGAAGTAACCTGATTTCACCCTCTGCTGCTGCCTGCCCATGCATTTTCCCCCAATTTTGAGTACAGCGACAAATCATAGGTTGAAGAATACACTGGGTTAGACTTGTTTTTAAAGGTCAATTTTATTGAGTGTTTTACAGTGTGTGCTTGTTTGGGAAAAGTGTTGCTGAGTCTGACTGGAGGCTGCACTACTGTTTACTCAGCCACAGTCATCAGTGCTGTGAAAGAAATGGAAACTTCATTTCATCTCTGCTTCAAAACTTAATAAAACCTGAATAATAACCACACAACTGCTAGCCTTTAGTGGAAGAAATTAATAATCTCAAATGGCTTCTGCTGCTTTAATTAGATGATTTTTTACCCATATTAAGCTCAAACACTACCTCATTAAAATCCCACCTAAAACATAGGTAGAAATGATTAAACTGACAGACCCAGCTCTGGCAGGGAGAGGAGAGAAGCAGCATTCATCCACCCTGCTATTATTATTCACCACATCAAAACACTTTCCCTTTTAGTGCGTGTGTGTGCGTGTGCGTGTGTGTGTGTAAAAATTGGCTTCCTTTTTATAAAATAGGCTTTAAGAATACTTTAGCTGTCATACCTATCAAAATACAGATATGGTTTACCCAAACATTCAAACATTTTAAATGACATTAGAAATGATTCATAATGATTCATAACCTATTTTGTTTATTTCCAGCTTTACTACTGACAGGTGTTGTGGGAGATCTGATACTTGTCCATCTAGTCGATTAGCTGAAACAAGTTGATTAATTGATTAGTGGGACTGACAGAGAATTAATCTGCAACAATTTTGAGAATCAATTAATTGTCGTTTATAATGCAAAGATTCAAAACATTATCTGGTACCAGCTTCTCCAATATGACATATTTGCTTTTTTTTTTTAATCATTGTAATGTTTAATATTTTTAGATCTTGGTCTGTCAGTCAAACAAAACAAGTAATTTGAAGATGTCACCTGTGGCTCTGGGAAATTGTCATCTTTCATGATTTTTGACATTTCATAATCATTTTAGATAATTAATGCATTTATTGAAAAAAAGATCTCTAAATTAAATGGTTATGAAAATAACCTTTATTGGAGCTCTATAGATGAATAATACTAAACAGTTCTTTGTGTCTTCTACATTGTAGTCTTGGAATATTGATTGAATAAGGGGCTAACAAGGTATTATTTTATTAGTGCTTTGGCACATATCAGTAATCTATAATTCAGATTTCCCTACAAGCAAGCATTATAAATCTGCATGTAAATAAAAAAGTTATACTTGGCTTAACAATCTCGTTTTTTTAAAAAGCTTGCACAGAGGATGATTTTCTGTATCCTTAAATCAGCTCTTGTATATGATTTCAGGCACTGCCTCAGGCACAAAATGAAGTGTGTATTACATTAGTTTGTCATGAAAATCCAGTGCAACTAACATGCAATGTCACTGCTCAGAGATAATGTCATGAAAAGCTGCAGAATGATACCTTATAGCTACATAATAGATGAGAGGAAAAATATAATATTTCCTTCTGTCTTGTCTCATTTTTCTGTTTCTCTCATATTCAGCAAGTCAAATAGCTCCATCCAAACATCTTCCTAGCTGACTGATCCATTCAACATAAATGCCAGCTGAGCTGTATAAATATAGTGTACTCTATAAAAACTCAGTGGAGATTGGGGACCTGAGGACTGGATGGGGAGAATCTCTTAACAATGTAAATGACATTCATAAATGCACATGCTCACAGTGGCTGAGTGGATGATAACAAGAGAGACATCTGTCGGTGAATAACAATTTTTGTGATGCTTGCAAAATGTCTGTTGAGACATTGGATTGTTAGTGTCTGCGTTAAACAGAGGAGGATTGTAAAATTCCCTGTACTCTGTGTGAAAATGCCCCAAACGATAGATGACCTTGGATTCTTCACTCTTTATTTTTGAAAATGAAAATGTTTTCTGGATGCAGGTTGAAGCATCCTCTGCAGAGTCCAGGTTTTTGATGTGACTGATTGACTGAAGGTCAGCACTGTCAAAACAGCTGAATGCTGAACATTTATAGCATACCATATAATCTTCAAGTAATACATTTAACCCATTAAATAATCTTGAGGTTTTAAGTTTTTGGAAAACACTGAGAGATATTGACAGAATCATGGCTTAGAGCCCTGAGTCATGTCCACTGCTGAAAGCTGGCAGCTTTAGCATATTCTCAGAAAATACTACATGATGTTTAGCTGTGAAACAAAAACATTGTGATAACCAGCTTGGTGCTAAAAAAACAGGATCTCTGGTAAACAGTAAAAATTCACAAAGTTTAAGTCAGTGATATAACTCTTGGATTATTTGGTCTTGGTTCACGTTTTGAGCCTCTAGCAACTCTAGAGGTGGGAATTTCAGTCAGTTTGTTGGTCAGTCAATCAGTCCACCATTTTGCGTCAACACTATTTAATTATAGCGCAGTACCTGCAAGGCGTTAATCGCCAATAAGAATTTTGACCAATTAATACTATCAGTTAAACAGTTAAAATACCATGGGACATCAGTACCATCTGAGTGGCAACTCTCTGCCACAGGCCTCACAGTTAACAGACTGCTCACCAAACTAACCCCACAGCATGTTGAAATGTTGCTGCTTCTATATAAAAACCTAATAGACAAGCTGTCCACTATGCTGAGGACTGAGGTAGGCCTCTTTTATATTGAGATGTAATGCCAGTCCAACGCTTTATTGTGCGAGCAGTAGCCTGGCTGTTCACACCAGAAGCGCACTTCTCTGCACCAGTCAACAAGCGATTCTGCTTCTCTGCTCTTTTTTTAAGGCTCATGTTGAGCTGATCTTTATAATTAACCTCATGAATTTATAACATAAAGCTTTTTATGTGTTCCTGAATAAGCAGGGCATCTTCTGCAACAATGAAGATAAAAGCACAATCGTCTTGTGATATGATCTGACAGGAGCGGCTTCTCTCCTGCCTCTGTCTGTGCTTGTCTGTCTCGCTCTCTGTTTAGACACTCTGGATCCTTCCAGTCCACTTTAACCCCTGTGTATTGGTATTTTTAATAGGTTACAGACAAAAAGTACGGTGTAATCTTGTCAGTTAATGGTCAGTTAATAAGCACTGGCTATTGGTCTGCAAAAAAATTCAACCTGTACATAGTACCTGCAAAACTCCCTTCCCTAAAACTTCCCTAATGATAGCCTCAGCCTCACTTTAAGTTTGTGCTAATTAACAGATGTTTGCATGGCAAAATGTAAAATAAGATACTTGTTAAACATTAGCATGTTAGCATTGTCATTATGATAATGTTAGCATCATGATATAAGCATTTAGCATCAATTGCTGCTGTGCCAAAGTACAGCCTCACAGAGCTGGTATTGTTGCTGTTGACTCTTTCAGGAAAAGTGACTTATAATCTATGTCAGTCACATCCAATAATTTCACTGTCAGTCTGATGTGTTTGTTTCAGCTGCTTTAAAGCTACTTTAAAGCTCACATTTCACTGTCAGTTTTGAGCACATACGCCAGTCATGACTGTGAGGATCAAGGTTGTGTCTGTGCGTCACTGCTGATAGGGAACACTGTGCTATCTGCAGCGAACACTAAATGATCGTTGTTGATGTTCTTCATTGCACTCCCTGTGATTGCCTTGGGTGCCAATTTTAAATAATGGTTATGAAACGATGATACCTCTGCATTTTCCTCTTCCAATCATCCAGAAAATGGGGACAGTGGATCCACCGTATTCATCTGGGGAGATGCGTCAGGCTCTTTGGTAGCAGGTAGCATGCAAACGCCAATTATAGGTTCACTCAAGAGAGCAGCTTTCTGAGCTATTTGCCCACTCTGCTCACTACAAGTATGTTACAATTGTCCCTTGCAGCCCTTTTTTCCTGCTTTGCTCCTCTCTCGTTATACCTTTCTGCTCCTCTCCTATGCAAAGCATTTTGTTTACAAGTGCTTTAAGGAGTAATCTAGAAAATTATGTAATGGAAAACTTCAGCTAATTGTGCCGCTTGGGCATGACTCCAGGAGATCTCTCAGATGTTGCTGTCAAGGGAACTGTGTACCAGTTAAACTTGTCAGAGCCTTGAAGGCGGGGAGGTTGAGGTGAGGACAGGAGGAGGTGGAGAGGATGGAAAACACTACATAAAGGGAAACATGGCTACAAAATATCGCAGCAGAGAATTTACACCAGTAGTTAGATAAAACCTGGAGGGTGTGTGAGGGATGATTACAAAATGATTATAGCCAAGGTCTTACAGAACTGAACTTCACATGAGTGTGTTGTGATCAGGGATTATATCACACCTAACTCTTCAGCAATGGTGTTTTTATTTTTCTTGATTATTATAAATCTTTGTGAAGCTTCTCTGTAATGTATCAGGTTGTTTACTCATTACAGTTGTGATGAAGATGTTATAGTGGGTGGCAATGAGCTGTTCCATGCACTCCCACGATACTCCATACTGGAGTTCAGTTGTTCAGTTAGTCGGGTATTTTATGAGTCATCATAGTGGCTTTACATTTGTCCTTAGGCTGCAAAGTTGGAGATGAAATTGTGAAAAAGTAGTTCTCTTGTGTATTTTACTTTTTAAAGGATATGACTGCTGTTATGATCTTATATTCAACTATCCCCAAAACCAACAAAACAGTTGTCCATCTCTCAGTACTTTCCAATTTGCCTGCCCTGTGTGCGGTGCTCAGCCCAAGCCCCTTTATTCCTACTGAAGACATAAACCTTAAAAAACGGGTCACAAATATTTACTTTAATTTTTAAAAAAGCAACATTAATTTCCAAAAAAGCTGGGTGCTGTAGTTTTTAATAAAACCTACTCAAACAAGAGTTAACTGCATTTGCAGGAGACTATTTTCAGCTGCAGAGTAATACACATTTAGTACTTTTATAATGTATGACACCAGAACGATGTTGTATTGACTCAAAATAAACTACAGAACCCATGTTTATTGTAATGAAGGAACATGTCATCAGCTCATTCACACGTTCTCAATAGTGGTTGGACAACAACTGACATCTATGGCTTAGAGCTACGGTAAATCAGGCTTTGGCTATACAGTTAATACTGTTAGTCAGTTCATTGTTGGTTTTGGTCTCATGGGATTTGTTGGCATTAAGAAAAATATAGAATTTCACCAGCCTCATCCTTTAAGCAGCAAATCAATTTCACATGCAGTGATGCAATATCCTTAAGTTCCCGGTAAAGTGTGGTTTGGTTTTGTACAGTTTTGTTTCACACTTTGCAGCTCCTTTACTCTTTGGAATTTAGGATATCTGTGGTTGCAAATTAAAGGCCACATTCACAAACTATTTGATCTTACCAGTAGGAGTCCTCCTCGATGGCACTAAAGAATGGGGAGAACTATTAAATACTAATTGTGGGTTTTCACCTTGGTGTTGCTATGGAGACATAAATAGATGTTTATGACATTGTGTTTCATGCTGCTTCCATTTTTTGCTTCCTTGGAAGTTTTCCTTATCATCTCAGAGAGCCTGGGCTTGGCTGAGACCCCTGACTCTGTGAAGCCCATTGAGACACTGTATGTGATATTGCACTTTACAAATAGACTTGACTTGACTTGACATGTGGCATGAGGAGCCACAGCCTGTCACTTAGCCTCTGTCACTTGCTAAGTGACATCAAACTGGGACGTGGTGCCCCTCGGACTGCAGCCTCGGCCACTGGAGAGTATTCCAATCATAAGTTGTGTCTGGCCACGTGGAAACAACATCAAGTGGTCGGTTTGACACTGCAGTTATTTCAAATTTGAGTTTATTTTCCTGAAAATGGTCCTGAGCCAACTAACGTGCAAAACAGTCAAGTGAGTCATGACTTACAGTCGTGAAAATCGAGAGACTAAAATTAAGTTCTTTACATAAGAAAGAAAAACAGCAACCTAATCTGTTTTTTTTTCCTGATGCTTGCTTTACTCAGTTCAGGAATTAAATATTAACCAACTGCTCTTACTAAAACAATGCTGACTTGCAACAGCTGCTTAGTCTTCTGTGTGTGCTTGCATAGTAGAGATTTGGTGTGGTGCATACAACAAGCAGGTCTGAATAAAGTCTTTATTTTTGGTGGCATGCTCAGTTTGTTGCTGAGTTGTTCTGCACTGCAGTTCTGAGCAGTTACTTGACAGCGATGCTGCAAGTACTTACTGTAGATGTGACTTGACTGACGGCAGCAGTTTACTGTCACGTTTTCAGGTTGAGTTTTCAGAATTAATGTAATTCTACAGCCTCTTCGGCTAATAAAACCCTTTTGAAAGCTATTTAAACAATGTCAAATATGCATCATCATCGTCCTCAGTCATAAAACAGGGCTGAAGGCTGAATTTTGGAGAAACAATGTTTTTAAATGGGCTGTGCTGTTCTGTTGTAATATCTAGTAGTACATAATCTACAAGAAAAAAAACACTGGATTCAAAAATAGTCGCTACCACATGGTTAGGGCCGGGCGGTGTGACCAAGATAAATGAACAGATTTACTCTGATAATGATGAATGTCACAATGATAATTTCATACATTAGTTCATATATTTCCTTTATCATGTTGGCTCAAGTCTGATATGTTTGTCCTGTTAAATTACACTAGAACTGTACAGTTGGCTTGGGGGTTGGTTCTGCTTACATGTAATTGGCTGTTGTAGCTATTGTCATTTGATAGACAATTAGTGAAAATTGCAATATGAATAAATGTAGTTGGGTATGAGACCCATGATGATAGTAATTTGATAAATTTTGTTTATGAAAGTAGTCATGGTAGTATGCCTCATAAAACAGTGTGATATGCTTGGTGGTGTTGTTATTGCACAATATCTGTTATTCAGTACATTATGTAGCTAATACGATGTAGATAAAATCTTGACTTGGCAGCTATTGGTGTGTGAGCAGGTCCATGTGTGTTTATTTCGAATGAACTGTTGTTTGATAACGGAAACATGAAACTCATTACTCTAATTCCTCTGAGCCAGAAGGTTCTTCTGACACTCGATGGAAAAAACTTATTGAACTGCAAAACGGTTCAAACCCTGATATGCTGAAAAATCTGACAGAAGAGCAGTAAACTGGACATACGTGTTTGTGCTCTCAGTCGATGCCGTCTCTCTATTGATGCTTGCAAGTGGTAAAATGTTATAAAGAGGAAATTATTGACCTTTTGTCTCATTAATATTGATTTCTGTGGCACTGCCACATCTTACGGGGATTTTATCTATTATGTCTCTTCAATAGATGCACCAGGATTACTTAAGCTGTTGTAGAGGGAAGTTATTCTTCATTGCATTGATACACAGTAATTTAAATGACGACGGATCATGATTTACACATTAGAAGAAGATAAATTAGGCTATGTGTTTTTCAAAAATATAAGTCGTAACTTTGTGCAAAGCATCTTCCTGTGTCAGCAAAGTTGCTGCTGAGCCATTATTAAATCTCTTCCACTTGAGTGGGAGCAATATCTTGTATGACTGCTTATCAAACCAGGCATTTTATTATAAAAATCAAACATGTAAAGCATGCTACAGGGTATTAAAGCACAGACAGATATAAGAGGACGCACGCACGCGCACACACACACACACACACACACACACACACACACGCAGAAGCAATCAAGAACAGAACAAGAAAACTCATAATGGCATCTGGAGCACCAACTCCATCCAGCTATTACACTTAACAAGCAAAAGAGAGGTGAAAAGCGGGCACATTATCATTTGCTGCACTTTTTTGTACACAGAGGGCTCAGTCAATAGCTCAATGCCATGTTGTGTGGCATAGCATTCTGGAAATGCATTCATACACTGTGCTGAGGATTAGCTGCTTATGAGGTGTAAAAAGTTCATGAGAGAGTTTTTTCTGATCTGATTAGAAATGGGAGAGGAAATTTGTGTCAACCCTCTGGTTAATTACCACCACAAACATAAAAATAAATGTTAAGTGGAAAAACACTACAAATCTTTCAGAGGCTAATTTGGAGAAAAAAAAGTAACATGGATAATTGCAGCAATTTGAGGCTGCTTCTACAGATCACAAGATCATTATTCACTGTTTGTATAAATGTAGTGATGCTAGAGAAGGGTTTATACCCCATAGAGCAGCTGGAAATGAAATAATTGTTGCTTCTTTGTTAGATACAACAGTTATAAGGTTTAAGTAATGAGTTAGTAGACAGTGGAGGTCAGTTATAGGACACTCAAAGCTTTTCTGTTGTTTCAGTATAACCAGCACAGGAGGACGTTCCACTTGGAGGCAGGGAGGGAGGGCGGGGAGGTTTCTGAAATGGTTCTGCCCACCTTGGTAGTCACTGTGAGGAGGGGCTTCCCTTCAGATGACGCCTTACTTGGTATCTCCTTCAGGACCATGGCAACAGTCTTATCTGCAGCCCTAGAGTCTTTCCCCTACAACAGTGAAATCAACAATGACTTGTGTCAGGACAGTTGGACAACTTAGTGCTTTTTGCCCCTGTCCAGGGCATCTTACAGAACAGACTTTACCTTATGATGATGGAAATACTAAAGTGTGTGGGTCTGTCTAACAACAAAACATCGACTGAAGACATTTCCACAAGACTATGGCAATGAAAAGAGGGTCACTACACAATGTAGAGGGTTGACAATGATGAACATGGTCGTCCACAGACGTACTTGTCCACAGTGTGATGACAGAATATTGTACAGAGCTCATTACACAGACCCTATAATTTACTGTATTACTGTACAGGATTGTATGGATATGGCAGATGAAGGCGCATGTCTACTAGCTTGTAATGTATTGTGGTTGGTGGTGATTGTAAAGTTTGCAATAGGCAATACTGGATGTTTGCAACTCTGGAGCTTCAATAGTTAGAGTTAGTGAGTTAGAGTTAGTGCAGGTCCCAGCTTCTCAAAAGTGAATGTTGTCTGGTTTTCTTCGTCTCATATGATAGCACTGTGTATATCTTTTGGTTATATATATCTGTTGGTCAGACAAATTAAGACATTCGAAGTCATGACCTTACAGGCCCTTTTCACAATTTTCACAAACAGTTGATGAGGAAAATAATGAATAGATTAATTATTAGTTAATTACTTGCGTTTTCAAACCTGGCTGATCTGTGAGGATTTCTACCAAAGTGATGAGAGGGCAGATTTCTCTGAATTGAGCATTCATCTGTTACTATTTAGGTTTTTATAATCATCACTTCCTGTGGGCATAGAACAATTGCTCTTTTTTTTATTTGGTTGGGCATTTGGCCTGAGGTACCATATGATGTGATCACAAGGTCTCTGGTTTGATTCTGGCAGGTGACCTTTCCATGTTATACCCTTCTCTCTCTATTTTTTCTTACCATTTCCTGTCTGTATCCCTACTGTAACTTGTCTAATGGCAAAATGCCCAAAAAATAATAATAATAATGTTAAAAAAAGATTACAGCTACACTTTGGGCTTTAGTCCAAGTAACTTGCACCAAACAGTTCTCTACAAAAATACAATTAATCTGTAGGTTCAATTCCTTAAGTGTAATTTCCTGAAATATTTGATTGTCACATACAATATGTGGGTAATGATATGTTAAAATAAAACTTCTATTTTTGTCATCACTCTCTTTATAAAGTCGTTTTGGATCTATATGGGACATCAGCATTAGTCACTGTGCTTCTCTTCCTGACAGTCACAGAAAGGAAGCTGTTTGTGAACTGCTGCTAAATAAAAAATAAAATGATGAGAAATAAATGACACGTTTTGACTCAGTGAAGCTGCTGTAATACTTGTCATTTTCCTAAACAGTTGATTGTTACGGTGTTTTACTCAACAGTAGTGATATAATCAATGTAAACTTATAGACTAAGATTTTAGTATGACCTTCACTATACCAAGACTTACCCTCGGAGCATAAACTGTCCTATCCTCCATTTACCACCCACAGACCCTTCTTGGAAGAAAAGTGTGTCGAGCTTGTCCGATAATTGCCAAAGCCACGTTACATAACAGTAAAAATTGATTACATAAGAGGTCAGATCAATTTTTCCAGCCTATTGTCATCCTCTTCACCTCGACTTTATTTACTGCAGAAACTACCGGCTTTCTTTGTGACATTCGTTCACTTCGCAATTTACCCATAGCCAGGAGAAAGATTATATAGTACGCTATTAATCATTTTAAGGCACACAGATGTCGCAGAATTCCCTCTGTCACAGGAGACTACACATTTCATCTGTAAAAAAAAAAAAAATCTTGTCCTTCTGCAATTAAATTTTCTGACCATAGAGAGATGAGAAAGAGAGTGAAAACCTCTGACTAGACTGTGAACCTGCCTGTTGAGACAGAACATGAAGCACACTGGAAGCCCTCTAGCTGGATCTTATTAGGGCCTTTCACATTTCCACTTGCCAGAAAAATGAGTCAGGCATTTCTTCCACTGATTCCCTCAACCGATCATGTCACAAAATACATGTGCCTGGCTTTGAGAGGGAATTCCCTTGAAAGCCTAATCTTCCTAATAAAGTCCCAAAAGCTGCCTGTGCCCACTCCCTAGTGTAGACTCACTCTGTATAAATGAACAACATCCTTGGCTAAACTGCTGCCAGGAGCAAAGTAGCATTCACAAGGCCAGAGATGATTCAGAAAAGCCCTAAACAAGCCTAAACATTGTTTTTAGTTTTTTTTTTTTTTTTATCTGAATGGCAGATGATGCAGTTTGAAGAGGGCTGAATGTTCCTTCTGTGCCATATGTGCAGGTATTTTGGGAGCCAACAGAGTCGAGGATATCTTCCACCAGGCACGCAGTCAGTGTGTGTGTGTGTGTGTGTGTGTGTGTGTGTGTGTTGGCTACAGTTTTGGCCAGCCTGCCGTGTTGGTTTGGGTCAACTTTTGCTAAACTGGCTCTAATTTTTCTCGTTATTATTACAGATACTGTATGTTTGGCAGCACATTGCATAGTGAATAGCTATTGAGAAACTTGACACCCTTTATTTTTTGTACAACTTTGTTTTCCTCACCAGCACAGCTGTTTGAAACATTCACAATAAGATAATTAGGTGTTGAAAGTAGGAAGAATGGAAGCTTTCATTTCATTGTTCAGGCTTCCAAAGGGGGAAATAATCAACATAATTTAAGACAGAAATGTGAATGAATATTTTTTTTGTTGAAGAACATCTGATTTCAGTGTCTTAGCTGAATAAAATTACTTAACATATTTATTAAATTGTTTATTTCCCTGACGAAAGATAAAATCAGAGAAACAAATTATCCACAGCAGATGAGTTTGATTGCAGCATTATACAAACATTTTAATCAATTTCTTAGGCGCTGTTGGTTGCATAGGACCTAAATGTTGCTGTTTATCTCAATGCTCAGAAATTCAATATAAATACAATCTCCCAGCCATGGTCATCTCTCCAAACTGATACTATTACTGGAAAGTTGGTTTTATACACAGGTATTCTCAGAGGTAGGACTAAAAATCGATGAATTTCATTGCAATGGAAAAAACAGAGGATTCAGAGGTAAAGACGTGTCTGTTGTTTTTTCCGTGTCTGCGTTTGTTCCAGATGCAGTAAGTTGTATCTATTTTGGGGAAAAGTATTATCACTTGAAAATGATCTTTCAAGAAAAAAAGTAAAAAATTCTGCAGTTTTGCTTTCATGCTAAAGCAATGTCCTGAGAGAAACTTTAATTAGTTGTTGGGTGAAGGAGGCACCATGACTTGAGCCTGACTCAACACATCATCTGATTGACAGACTATTACTTTCCTCTTCCTGTCTTAGTTGCTCTTTTTAAACTCCCCATCTACACCCAGTTAGAGATAATGATGAATCCTTGAACTCAGATGTTAAAAATGTTCAAATAATATTTTTTAACATGTGCTGTCGTGCAGGGCTCGCCTTATCTATTTGCAAGCAGATTTAAAAGCGTTCTGGCATTTGGCACTAGTATTGGTGAACTTAGCTCAGGCCAACCTGATTCTCTGTAGACAGACTTCAAAACACAGAACATTTTTTTTTTTTTCAATTTTTGTGGTGGGTTTTTTTCCTGCCTTGTCTTTGCAAGATTGTAAAGTGAAGTCTAATGTGATCTGACCCAGGTTACAACTCTGCTCATGACCTGATTTAGCAAGGGTCTGGCATCAAAGACTGTGCTCAGTCCTGTGTTTCCAGCATGGGACCAATTGAGAAAGGTTATATAACCTTACTAAACTAAAGATAACTAGAAACTAAAAGCTTAATGGAGATGTTATGTTATGTTTAATTTAGTCATGTTTTTTCTTATGGATGTGTCTGTCTCCCCATTTAAATTGAAAGAGAGACTGAAACAGCATTAATAACCTTAACAGGTAATGCATCTCAGACAACACAGGCACGGTGGCTCAGACTAATGATCAGTAAAATTACATTTTTAATGCAGCGCTGCTCTATTATACCATCCTCTGTGGCATTCACAGGACAATGAAATAATCTATACTGAATTTCACGCATCATTGCTTCTACACAAGGAAATGAAGTTTGTTACCAAACTTCTTCAGGTGATGAAATACTGTCAGGACATGGCCGCAGTACTGTAGCTGTTAGATATCTGAACTCAAGGGTTCCTGTCAAAACAGGCCGTTGCACATGGGATCATCCTTTTTGGATGTTTACATATCAAGAGAGGGAGGGGGTTGTACTGCAACCCTGCCCACTTTTGGTATGAAATGGTGAATACAGGTGCCTTTTCCTGTACTGTGGTTTACTATAGTGACCACTGAAGGCAACATATAAGCATTTCTCCCCAGTAAATATTGTTCCCTTTCCCCTCCTGCTCAGACTGTCAGTCATGTTGAATCTCTAGTGACTGTTTTTAATGAGGTTGGAGTACCCTAGTATCATTTATATACAGTAGGTACAGAGCTTTTGGCAAACACCCAGGATTTAACAATTGTTTTTATTGTATAAATTAGACAATTAAGCCCTTTATAAGGGAAGTTCTATCAGTGAATTGAGTTTTTTTTGTCATTGAAATAGAGTCTAAAGCTCTTATTTAATAAAAGATACACTACACAGTAGTCCTGTAAAAGATGGATTTCATGAGGGAATACCTACTGCTCAAAATCAGGGCACCTTTCTGCTGATCCGTTTCATCGTGTTAAAAGGGTGACATTTAAGTCCTGAATTATACAGCAGAGAGGAAGCTTCTCGACAAGATCCATTTCTGAGCCAGAAGGGAAAATGGCTACATATATAAAGCATGGCAAAAATTTTCAGTCACATCTGAAAAAAAAAACTGTTTCAATACATATTTGTTTATGTCATTTCACACACAGTATTCATATTCAGGTATGGTGCTGAATAAAGGAACAACACCAATCTCCCCATCTATTGCAAAGAATGGTCAGAACCAGGAGCACAATCTGCTGCCATGTTTGCCACATGCTACAGCATCAGCTGGCTGTAATAATACAGTGGTGGCTGCAGACCTCTAGCCTCTCACCTCTCACCTCTCACATGATTCGCTATTGGCTTCAGAGAGAAGCCGCAAACAATAGCTGGGATGCCTCTCTGCAGATGGTAAGTTGATCATAGTCAGGGATGAGCACATACTCTATGGACATGAGAGGAAAATATGTGGCGCACTCCTCGCTACAGTGAGACTCTATACAGTGGAGAATAGTGAGTGGATCGGTGCAGCGTCCTGACACTAACTCACTGAGCTTGTCTAAATAAACTCCTCTTAATAAGCCCCTCAATAGAGGCCAAAGTTCAGGCTGCCAAGAAGGGCTTCACTCTGCCTTCTGGTCCTCAGTCAGTGATCAGCTGGCGGTGCTGCATTGAAGTCGCACTCCAGCCTCCAAATGCCTGAAACTGGGTGTGATCACCAGCGCATTTGGGGTGCGACGAATCTTTGCAATTTGGATGGTCAGAGTTGCAAAAATCCGTGGTGGAGAGCAAAGTGGAAAACACACTGGATAAGGATGATGAGGTCCTGTATTAGCAGGGAGGATGAGATGGAGGAGCTTCAATAATGTATCTTTTCACAACACAGTCAAATGCCCCAGTTATTATTTCATACATATATTAATTACACCAAGGAGTACAGTGTCCCTCTCTACTTGATAAGGATGACATTTGGACTAACGTTCTTTCATTCAATAGATATAAGAATTAAATAATAAAGGAGCGTTATCTGTGTTGTCTTAGACGTGGTTGTGTTTCTATCACTGTTTGTTAAAAGCAGAAGTGTGGATGTGACCACCACAAGCGGTTGCAAGTTCAATTTCAGAGCTTGTGAATGTGAGATGATTAACTAGGAGAATAGAAACACATTCCTGCTACACTCTCCTCCAATCTTTGTCTTTTCTCATGTGAATTACTGGATAATTTTAGGCATTCCAGGCCTGTTAAAAATTAATCTGACCAAACAAGGGGAATAAAAGTCTCTGGGTGGACTGGTCACAACTTGTAAACACATAGGTGGCGGGGGGTACTTTAAGCACTCTGTAGCTGAAAATGTCAGAAACCACTGGTTAAGAGCTGTAGTAATGGTCATTCAATGAGCAGGCACAAATGTCAGTGCAATTTCATGCCAAATCAAGTACCAAAATGGCAGTGTACCTCAAGATCTCCTGAACTACAACCTCAGCTGTGCCGTTCTTTTTCACTTTGATGCAGGCAGGTTTGTTTACAGTCACAAACAGGCACAAAAATGGCACTGCATTAGTACAAAATTATAGGCCATTGTTATCACACCAACACATTCATGTGGTAACTTTGACAGGAAAAGAGAGTTATGGAGACACACACACACACACACACACACACACACACACACACACACACACACACACACGCTTTGTGTATTATAGGATCCTTAACACTCCAGATATTAAAGCCAATAACTGTCATCCAATAGTGCTAATACTCCGAATAAGCTAGGCTAATACCTATAAATGTTGCCATGGGTCTTCAATTTTATTGCTGCCATTTCAGCTGAGCCAGCTCATGAGGAGGGTTTCTATCAGTATGACATTTTCTGCCACTGTTTATTGGCTTTCATACGCTTTATGGGGATTGCTTCTTATAATGAATGGGGAATAGTGGCAGCTACACATAATATGTCACTGAAAACTGCTACGTGATATGGTCTTGAAAAGTAATTTGAAGAATTTACTGTGCTTGCAGCTGCTCATACATCACTATCCCAAACTATTGGCCTGTACTGTAAGAGTCTTTGCAGCAGTGTCATGTCAAAGACGAGAGATTTTTTTTGTCGATGATGGCTAATACAAATCATGTCCAGAATTAGAGCCTGCAGCTCAGGAAAATTTACATTCCAGCACAAATAACTACCCTCTAGGCCAAGTCTTGTCTCCTGAGGATACATTTATTATCCACTCATCTTCCCAGAGTGGTTTATAAAGACTTAAAAAATGTGACATGAAGTCATTGTTAGCCTAATAAACATGCCTGAGCACAAGACATGATCTAACGCTCAACTGTTTAAAGGCACATTCAGATTCAGGGTACTTTTTGGTTTGTGAGGCAATGTTCTTTTGTGCTTGTGGCAAAATTAAATTGTATAATTGCAAGTATTCAGATGGGCACATAATTATAACCCTGAAATGCAGCATGGTGGATTTATTTCTCATCTCTAATCAGTATTTGATTCCTTAGTTACCTTATTTCCTCCGTAACAAAAGTGCAATTCAGGCCACTGAACTAATTAAAGGCATCGGAAGCTGCAGCAAAGTCCTCTGTTTTTAATTGTTTCTTGTGTGCATATAATAACATCTAATGCAGCATTGAAATATATTTATCATGGTTCTAGAGATAAAGTTTCAAAGTTGGGAAATTGTTTTTGTTAGGCTTGTTTTCTGGAAACAACAGCTTTACTTCATTTTTGCACTGAGTTAAAGGAATATTTCAACATTTTGGGAAAAACGCTTATTTGCTATTGTGCCGAAAGATTGACACCATTCTCCTGTGTACAGTGAACATGTAGCTGGAGCTAGCGGCTAAGCAGTAAGACTGTTTTAGACAAATTTGTTTATTTTATTATTTAACATTATATAACCAAATCTGTAAATTGAGAACCATCAAGTAATGAATTCTGTGACACCATATTTGATGTTGTGGGAACTCAAACTGCATTTACTCAAAATTTTATATTTTTGCCACTTTAATTCAAAGATCAGTCCAGAAATTATACAGTAACTCCATGATGTGAAAATTTGACCAAAAGCTCTCTAATCACCTCAACTTCCTCTTTGTTTTCCACTCTTTGGCCACTTTAAAGTTAATCAGCTTATTCCATTTTCACAGATTTTCACCCACTGATTGCTTGGACAGCAGTGCTTAGCTGGTGATCTGTGTAAAAGTGTTTGCCTGTCAGGAATGCCTCCCATAGTACTGTGACAGACAAGTCTGAATGGATTTAAGCTTTGGTCACGATTTAAGTCCCTCGGTCAACAAAAGAGGTTTTAGGCGATTTGCTGAAAGCCACCCTCAGGCTGCATTTCTGCACCTGCAGCATTTGGCCCATCAGGCTTCTGCTGTGAATCAGACCCAATGCAAATACGAATTTGCTTAAGCTTACTCAGGTGTCACAGAAGTGAGGTTGGCCTTGTAGCACCACATGACAGAGCAGAAGACAAGAGAGGCACGCTAACTATTGTTTGCCATAATTATCACCTTTACTTACATTTTGTAAGTAAAGGTGTACTATTAACTCACTTGTTAGCCATGATTAAATGAATTCATTCAGGTAACTTATTTGATTAATGATTGAAGGGTTAAAGTCTTTATACCATAAATCACAACAGTTATTTCAGCATTTTTACAACTGACGGTAAATTCAGTATTGACTTATTAGACTCAGATGAGGTGTGACTTCTGGCAAGTTGTATCTTTGGTGTTTTTTGTGATTGATACCTAACACCATCTGAATTGTTCTCAGGGGATAACTTTCTGGTATCCCCTGCAGCATCTTAAACACCAGAGATTATGTTTGAAATACTATTCAACCTTGGTCTGCTGTGAATGTCAGCAGGATGTTTACCATCACTTAATAGACCCCACAGGACCAGATATAAAACCAAAAGAAGCTGTTGTGTCCTTGCTGAATAGATATAGTAAAATATTATCTATAGCAAAAAACCTTTTCTTTTTATGGTACACCCTATAATGTTTATCTTGAATGCATTCCCTGATTTATTAACCAAGACTTAAAGGTAGAGTAAGTGATTGTAATCTAACACTTTTTTTTAAATCAAATTCAGTTAATACCTCCTCATGCATTCCTACACAGCCCTGGCTCTGTAAATGGGAAATAAACAAAGTGCCTCTCACCAAGCGACACAGTATTCCACCCAATCAGCAACAGATACCTCACCCCAACTGGTTAGTTACCAAGCAGATGCTGGTGTCACAATTTGTGTTTTCAGTGTTGTTAAATCACTTACCCATGGCTTACTTTCTAGTCTGCCAAGTTATGCTGTTAGTGTGATGTTAGCTATAGTAGCAGGAGAGTTGTGAGTACCGCTGTCTACAGCTGGTGTGTGCTGGCTATGGGAAACCATCTCCTCCTCTCTGCCTGTTGTCTTTGTAGCAGCAACTGTAGCCACAGTTTGCAACGTGCAAAAGATTGCCAACAGTGGATTTATTTGGTTGGATGCATAATTTGAAATGCTCTGCCAGGTAATGTTACCTTCCTTGTTAGCATGGCTACAAACCAATTCTGTTCTGTCACTGTAGTTTCGTAAAAACAATCTATACAACTACTTTTCTCTGCTGTATTTGTGGGGCTGTTGATTATGTGCATGTCATTTGTTTGATGCCATTTTATATTATAAGCCTTGTTTTGCTTCAGCTATGACAAAAGAGTATCCACTTCCACAGCATATAAGATGCTCTGGATTGCACCACTGTGTTGGTGCTTTGGAAATATGCGTCCATGAATTTGGAAGGCAGAGCTTCTGAAGGAGCACTGAAGGGAGGGGTGTATTTGTTTTGTTGTTGAGTTCAGATATCAACAGTCTTTCTCCAGCACTGGTTACTCAAGCTTTAATTAACTGCAGTTTCATCAAACACAGGAGATCTAACTGTGCATTATTAGATTTATGTACAGGAAAATAATTATTCCACTTTGAATCTAATTTCAGCATGGCACAATTGAATATATTTCATTGCGGAGAGGATCTGCCATGACAGAGCTTTCACAAAAATGAAGTGACACTCCTGGGAAGGCAGAGGACCGTAATGCCTTATAATGGGGATAGATGGCGAAAAACTGTCTCTGAGGGTTTACAGGCTGCTGCTCCCCAGGACAGCTGAGCAAATATGGTCTAAATAGAAATCAGTGCAAAGGCATCAGGCCGTCTAGTGTGTGTCAGACTATTATGTCCCAAAATCCCCACAAACCTACCTCTGAGAGCACACCAGTAAGAATCACTTTGCTGAGCTACTGGTCGCTGTAGCTGAACACACCACTGGCTGCAGCTGCACTGTTTTCACACTGACAACCTGGGAGAGGGCTCCATGGTCAGCTTTTGATTAGAGGGGTAGTTATGCATACATCTAGAGCTGCGACACAAACTATTATTTTCATCATTGATTAAACTGACAGTTTAGTTAAGTTACATGAAAAGAAGCATGCAAATATTGTATGTGACAAAAAGCATTAGTATTTCACCTGAAAATTTCTATTGATTTCCTTAATATTCTTCCATTAACATACACAAATATACGTGTATGTTATGGCTGAGACTATGGACAGCTGTCATCAAGATGCTATACCTGAAAAATCAACAATTAACTTTCCCTCTGAGAGAGTTAATAACTAAAAATCCAAATATCCAACCATGTTAGAGTTTCAAGTTCATCCACATTAATGAACCTGCATGTCTGAAGAAATTCAAGATTTAAAAAAAAAAAAAAAAACAGATAAATAATTTTAAAAAACATATTAGAAATTGACTTATCATTTAGTCATTTAGTCATTTTGGACCAATGAAAGAAAATAATAAAACACACAGTTTACACAGCATTAGTTTTGTTGTTGTTGTTATATTTATAATCATATAATATACTTTTAAGTTCATTTCCAGCATGATACGGATCTTAAATGCCAACACTTGACTGGTATAAATACTGTTTCTGCCCAACCATCACAATCTGAAATACCTGGAGACACTGCAGATGCAGTTTCGACCCAGAAAGTTGGGGCATTTTAAGAATATAAGGAAGAATAAATAGAAGACAGTGCTGGCCTGCAAATGTTTTCATCTCTTACAAAGAAGTTGTTAAAGGAAACAGCTGTGTTACAGCAGCTGATGTAAGGCTGCAGCATAAAGAGGTGGCCCTGAGCTTGAGCACGCTGATGTTGCCAGTTTGAGTACAATCGTGTTCATATACTGCAACATTGCACAAAATGATTAATGATTAATATAATTAGTAACTTCTCAAACTACTTAATTGATATTTCACATGGTTACAAATATTTAAAATATTTAAAAAATAATAATGAAAAAAACAACTAGAAGAAGCAATCAGCTAATCTGCATATTCACTTGTGCAGCAGATAAGTACAGTTCTTACCTTTTTAAAAGCAGTTATGTGTAAAAAGGTGTGAGTCTTTCCCAGCAGAGCTGATATTAGTGCAGTGTGCTGTGCAGTTCATTATGAGTCTGGTGCACAAAAACATCTGGACAGCTACTGTCACCGCTCTCAAATCTCACCACACACTGTTGTCTGGTGTTGAAAACCTCATAACTATTCATGCTTTTATTAGAACCAAAGTATTAAGTAATCGTCAAAGGGATTATTTCAGAAAAGGAAATGAGGGATTATTAGACCACTGTATAAAAATAAAATGTTCTTCCATATTAAAATACCTTTTTGTCAGTGTTATGTCTTTGCCATGTTTCACAGAGCCAATAGGTCAGTATTGTTTTGTCTTGTTTGCTCATGTCTGTGATACCTAACCCCAACTGGTTAGTTAGCAAGCAGGCGCTGGTGTCACATTTGTGTGTTCAGTGTTGTTAAATTACTTGCCCATGGCTTACTTTCTAGTCTGCCAAGTTATGCTGTTAGTGTGATGTTAGCTTTAGTAGCAGGAGAGTTGTGAGTACCGCGGTCTACAACTGGTGTGCTGGCTATGGGAAACCGTCTCCTCCTCTCTGCATGTTATCTTTGTAGCAGCAACTGTAGCCACAGTTTGCTGTCTCATTGTTTGTTGTCAGTGTTAGTTTTGGAGACAGATGGGATCACTTATTAGCAGAACTTGGGATTTTAAAACCACATGTGAGGAACTTTATTGGTTTCGGAACAAGAGTAAAATCAGCATAAAAGAAAATGATACAATTGTTTATGAATATCAAGTGTCTGTTGTTCTGTAAGTACTATTTAAGTTAAATCTGTTTCGCATTTTCTCAGAACCACTGAAGATTTGACACTTAAAAATGTAATGTGATAATACATGGTTTTCTACATGCTGATATTATAATTAATATAATTATGATATTGTCAGAAGGCATATGGCCGACTTGAACTTGACTTTTTCACAATCAAAAATGAATCACAATAATTAACAACTGATCTTTTTTCATAAACAACACAAACCAACAATCAAATTTCTAATCACTTTGCCTTTTTTATGTCTTGGTTCAAATAGAATTTAGTTTGCCAAGAAATTCAGCAGCATGCTCTGTAATAAAAATTCTGACCGTTTGATTGAATGCTGAGCTACCGCTCAAAAAATGACAAATGAATGTATAGAATCACTCTCCGATTGTGAGACCCTCTTCCATTTGCCCTAAGTACAAAATAAAGACTTCAAATGCCATTGCTGTTTGACTACAATAATGTTTCCATCAATCACTTATCAATATTTATCGCTCTCTATTGATTATTCTCCATCAATTACATGATGTGTAGCATTTAACATTTTAATCCAGTAATGCAGAGTTGTGAGCCTGATATACAGTATGGGTTCTGAATGGAGAGCAACTCAGGCAAATAAGATTCATGTATTCACAATGTAACTGGATCATGTCTTTGCATCTGGTGGAGACATAAAAGCCTGTCAGCTAGTGTCACGAGTGATACACACACACACACACACACACACGCACACACACACGCACACACACCTTTGAACTTCTGTTTCAGACATTGGGACTAAACACAGCACATCCATGAATTTTCTAGGGATAAACAAGCTGACGTAAATGATTGTTACTTGACAACAAAATTCACATTATTTAACCTTTCAGCAGGGCTTCTAAACACTGCAGCTTCTGGCACATGAAAAGCAGAAATTGCAGGATTCAATATGTAGACACTAATACAGGACATAATAAATGATATAAAACTGTTGTAAGTTGTTATAAGGCAATGACGATGCAGTTTTGTGCATTTTAATTACAGTTTTGAAATCATGAATTTAGACGAGAGTTTTACAAGACATAATAAAGCTGCAATCTTATCAACATAATATATTTCCACTAACATCATTGATTGACAGTGTTGTGCTCATGTCTGAACTGCACCAATCAATAGGTTTGTTCATAGAAAATGCCCATGTAACACCACCTGACATGCCACCTTTCCAACTGAGAGAACTGATTACTAACAAAAGCTCCAGAACAAAAGAGCAAATGGTGAAATATTTGTTATTTATGGTCCAGATCTAGATGCATGATATGAGTTAAAGTCCGCTTGTATAAAATGTACTATGAAATCAAAAGATGACACCGCTTCTGATTGCTCCAAAACCTGCAACTAGTGATTAAATTTTCAAAGGGACAGTCACCTTTGGTCTTTGGCTGAGATATTACTGTAGGTCAAAGGTCAGCAGGTCAGGAGGACACTGTAAGAGGATCACTCATCCAGTGCAAAGCAAACTCCCACCTAGAGTCATGAACTGAAAGAAATGGGGTGCTTCTCATTAAAAACACAGCCGGCTGACGGACCACAACATGATACTCATACTAAAGCTTCAGCGTGGATGCGAGCGATGTGTATGTAATCCCTGTGGATACTGTAGGCTCATGTTGAAACATGAACATGAAACACAGGCTGCTGCTCATAAAAAATTTAAACTGGATCACAGAGCATGTAAAAAGCATGTCAACTTCAACTTAGGCTGCACAAGGACCCGACTCTGGGGCTGGCAGCTGGCAACCTGCACCAGAGGATGTATGTTCGACTCATTAACATGTGTGCACACTGGACACTGTATCCACTTGACTGAAATGAGTGTGAACTGGTGAGGGTGTCAGCATTGGTGTAAAAAGCGGCCCGCGGTATTCATTACTGACAGCTTTGGGCTCCTCCCACTTGGAGTAGTCAAGTGAGATGTGTTTTGGCAGATGAACATTTCATTAAATAGAATCCGATTTGGCAAAGAAAAAGACAAGGATTTTTGCTGAGGTTCCTAGTGTGCTCGGTTGAACACTTTGAGGACTGGATAATGCATTCCCATTTCTCATTATAACTGCATATATTAACATTTTTTATATTGTGTTACTTGGGCTGCTTACAGTACATAGAGCATATACACAGATTAAGCAGTCTGGCTGGAGGTATAGTGCATGTGGGGCATGTATCAAGAAAATAATAGGATTTAAAAGTAATTAAACTGTCAATAAATGTACATTTTTGGCTCTTTTAAAGGGCAAACACTAGGAACTGAACTGTATTTTATAGTGTTTAATAATTATAACATCTCAGAAATAAACCACATTTCAGGCCTCTATATGGCTTTAGCGCTGTGCTTGTGTTTGCTCTTATGTTACTAATTGCACCACTCGCATAACACACATTTACAAGCCCGTGTTCACACTCTCTAGCAGCCTCTCAGAGGACTGTAAGATGCACACTGCTGTGTTTACCGTTGTCTCAACATGCTCTTCTTGCCTCTCTTCCCCTTAAAGCTGTATATATCCTCTGGAGACGACTCCACCTTCAGGTACCACAGAACCAAATAATAGGCTTTGTTTTGACTTTCACTCTTCTTAGCAGGATAAGATTGATTTTTTTTTTTCTTTTCCTTTTGAATTCTTTAAATTATCCATCATGTCTGCTGACAGAGGAGCAAGATTGAATTGTAAAGCTTTAAAGTGAAGTCCATCCAGAGCTCCACTGATGGTTCTTTATGGTCGTGTCAGCTGCAAGGACAGGGAACAGGATTTCATTTGAGCGGCCATGACCATATAGTCGGCACATAAACAAATCAACCTTGTAAACCCTGCTGTCATCTGTTAAATCATTAAAGCTATAGGAGACTTAAAATCTTGACTTTACAAATATAGTGTGCAGGTGTTACTTGTGTCACTCTGTCATCAGCTCCAGAAACTCTCCAGCACCTTCTTGCTATTCTTTTATTTCCTGCTACCAGGGGTGATTTTGAACATCTGAAAATGACGCATCAGAATCAGTATAGAATACTCCCAATATGGACTGCTGCTCCTTTTTGATTGACAAGTTCATTAATTTAGACCTGAGAGAATGACAGCTTGTCAATGGAGCTGTAATGTTGAGCATGCGATGAGAGGAATATTTTATTCCAGCAGATGCCAGACAAGACATGTGTTGTCCGCCAAACAAATTCCAGCCTCATACAACATTTCATATTATCTTGAGGGGAATGCAACCCTTTGATTAAACTCAGATCAGTCCTTGAGGAATCCTTCTTCTTTGTTGACATGACTTAAACAGATGTATAACATGAGACACAGCTACTTGTACAGGTTTACTATCTGTGTATTACAAAACAAAGCTTGTTTATCCTCTGCTCTGCTGCCACACGGACCCTTCACTCTTATGTTCTTCAGCCTGACCTTATTCTGCAGCTAAACCACTGTAGCTTCATGTAGTGTGAATTACGCCATCAGCATGTTCATGGTTATGGTCAAGGCGAAAGACGCCTTCTTAGTGTAATTTGTAACATCCACAATAAGTGTCAGAATATAAACGGGGATCAGGAAAACATACCATTTAAAATTAAAACTAGAATTGAAGGATGAGCAATTCAAAGTGCTCCTTTACTTGAACCCTGTGCAAATTTGATTTGATAAAATTTCAATGCTAAAGATTTCAGTGCTGACTGATTTGGCATCACCTGTTGTTACTGTGCTAATGGAAAGAGTGGTGTAATACTTCAGTGTGTTGTCAGTGCAATAAAAAGATTTCAGAAGTAATTCTAACGGTGATCTGACTTCATGCTGCACACTGTGCCAGTAGTTTTCCACACAACAGCAGGGCGCAGTAAAGCTGGTTACCTTGCTGAGGTGTGCAAACTGTCGCCTGCAACTCAACACCCGACAGCTCAATGTGGCTGCTCCTTCTTGTTCCATTATTCCTTTGCAAAAAAAAATGCAGAAATTTATTGTTAACTTTTTTGTTCAAAGATAGATTTGCGCTCAGCAGCTCAATTGCAGATACATTGTGTTTCCTGTGACTGCTTCACAGTAAAAGCCACCCTGTATTTCACCAGGTGATGCTCTTAACATGAAGCAGCACCAGTCTAATGTTCCATCTGCATTAGCAGTAACTTAATACAGCGTTGACTCTTATAAAAAGAGAGCGGGTAAACACTGAGGCTGATATTAATGGCCTTGGATTACATGCTGTATTGTTTGCCTGTGACTCCCTCACATTCATGTTGACAATCTGAATCCAGTTCAGGAATGGTAGACTCTGCTGCTACCAATAAAAACGATTGCATCAAGAGGTGATTACCTAATGAAAGTACATTGAATGGCTATTGCTGGGCAAATGGCAACTACAAATTAAAATAAAAAATGGGGATTCGTTTAATGAAAATTTTAAGGATTTTTTATGAATTTCAGGGAATTCTGGCAGAAAAAAACAGGAGACACCAGCCTAAACGAAATGTTTGAAGCCAACTGACAACAATAGGTTCACCCTACATGGCACACTGCATCAACGACAACCGAGGTACGGAAAAAAATAATCATCAATGAAGTGGAGAGAGATTGGGAATGATAGAGGACAATCAGCTCTTAATGCTCAGCACTGAGACCTGCTGCCAGTTTAAGCAATGGAAGGAGAAAGAATTTACTGCCATGAACTTACTATGAACTATTAAGTCTATTTCTTTCCCTGCATGATGGCAATACTAAATGAAAATTGTCTATTGAGTGCATAAGCTTATACAGTACAGTGTTGTTATATTGAGTTTATTGTTCATTCCCCAGAAGCCCTAATGACCTGGCAGCAAGGCCTGGCATAACAGTCAGTGAAGCAGTGTGTCTATTTCAGCTGTGAAAGAAATAACAGTGAGTCAGTTCTCTCCTTAATCATTCTTTGGACTGTAGCTACAGACCAGAAACACATAAGCCATCTGTGAGCTCCTGGAGGAAGTGGCCAACTTGTGAAATACCCGCAATTCAGCAACTCCTCATGTGAATTTGCTCCTCAGTGCACTCTGTCATCTAAGACTAATGATATGCAGTGCTGGCTTGTTTTATTTTGAACAACACAGCAGCTCTGCGCACCTCACAGAGCAGGTGTATAGTTTTCATGTATTTTATTGTGTGTTGAGCAACTGTTTACATCAGGATTGATGGTTTTTAGGACTCTTTATCAAGGAAAGAATTCTTAAAATATTAATTCTCAGTAATGCTCCACTTAGTTGTGTAGTCTGCTAACTTCACAAGCCCACACTTTTCCTAAAGTTAACTTTGTTATACTTTTTAGTGGCATAGTTATGGGATGGAAATGTACTGTAATATCTCAACAACTGGATTGCATTGCATTGCACGTTCATGATTCTCCAAGCATTAGGTCTCCTTACTTCTGACCCTTCCCCTAGTTTCACTATGAACATTCACATTTTTGTTTTTTAGTGACCTAACTTGACAAATTTCAAAAGGGACCGCCATTAAATTTGGTGGAGACATCCATGGTGCCCAGAAGATGACTTTTCCTCACTTCTTCTAGTGCCATCATCATGTACAGAACTGTGGTTTATCTAACAGTTTGGTTTTCTTTACAATGAGCATAACTGCATCACAGAAACAGAGAATGTCCTCCCAAGAAGAGCAACGGCATCAGTCGTTTGAGCAAATGACAAAATAAAGGAGGGAGTTAGATAATGTTGCTGTAGAGCGATAAAGTACATGTGGGAGGAGGTCAGGGTGCATAGAAAGGACAGACAGAAAAACATCAGACTTTAACACTTGTTTCCAAGTTTGTTCCTGGCGTGAACATGATCGTCCTGTAACTTTAACCATGTTTGTGTTTGCATGTGCAAATGATGTATTTTGTTGTTAAATTAGGAGGACTTGCAGAAATGATTAAAGACGGTCTAAAAGGGGACCGCTCAGAGTGGGAAAAGTTACTTCTCTGCTTTGTAAAATCAAAGTAATGAGGCTTCACTTTTTGGCCCCTATGTTCCAACATGCTATAAGTGGCACAGGTAGCATGGCTGTAGACTATTAGTCTTGTTCTTGTCTTCCCTTGACTTGGATTCAAAAATGAAAGAAACTCATCGTTCTGATTTATGAGAAGACACTGGCTAACAAAGGAAATGAATTCAGGTTGACATTAAACTACCTTTCACCCAGGTTACTGTCATTTTCTGTAATGTCTTCCTCCTTCTGTGGTTTTGAATGTAAGTCTCAGATTACATCTATCGTGACTCAGAAACCAAACAAAGGAAACTCATCTATCTGAGTCAGTAGTGAAGAGCTGGGTGGACAGACATTACCTGAGGGGACAAAAGAAACCAATAAATAAATTCAGTTCATCCTGACATTGGACCCCTCCCATGCTGGTCTAATCAAAGGGACACATTTTCAATCAGAAAACGTCACACTCTCTAATTGACCTCGTCCATTATAAACATAGCTGCTTGACCCTAAGTCCCATTACTTGACCCTAACCCATCCATTTCCCTCATCAGTGCTCAGTAAGAGCTGCAGGGTTTCTGTCAGTGCTGAACTTAAGGTTGTAATTCCCCCACCAGCAGCAGAGCCACCAGCTGGAGGGTAATAAAAGAAGCTGACATAGTCTTATAAGGGTACCTCATCCTCTCTGCTGCTGAAATGCTGCTTCAAATCTCGCTATAATTAACCTATGAGGGAGAAGAGTGAGGGGGGGGGGCATGCTGAAAGATCAGTAACTTACAACAGAGAATCCAAATTTCAGCAGGTTTTCTATGCTTTTAATTATTTTTATTGCTCAATTATTTGCAAACCTGTCACTCAGAAATCACGTTTAAATAGACCTCCCAGTAATTTGTTTCACACTGATTCCTGCTTGGATTATGTTCATTGGCAACATTTTTGTGCCATGCGCAAGAGTTAAGGAGTAGATTGGGGTCGATGGTTGATGTAAGCACAAAATTTTGACACTGAAGACTGGGGCTTGCGGTCTGAGTCAGGTTTAGGTGACGAAGGCACTTTGGTTAAGTTTAGAGAAAGATTGTTTCAATTAAATGGTTAACACATCCTGCCTCAAGCTTTGAGTCAGTTTTGAGTCTTTAAATATTTAACATGACCACTATTGCTCTCTGACCTCTAAACCCCTGAAAACATAGTTTCAATCTTAAGTAAGTTTCTCTGTAACGTTAAATATTTATTACTAAATGTGCAACAATGATAGAAAAATGAAAAAAAATTGTATTATTCATTAACAATTCAACACCAAAAGGAAATGCGCTACTCTGCATCATTAAGACTGTGTGGGTAGTTTGATCAGATCAGATCAGATACTGATTCAAATGAAGCTAAATCCTGATTGGTGCCCAGAGACGCCAGATATCACATTTCCCCCCATTTCGAAAACAAGAGCACAGAGAAACAAACAAAGACAATCTCTTTTGCAAAATAATCAAAAATGTTCAACCTTGTGTTAAAATAGGACCTTATTGTCCTCACTAAGAAGTAGTTGTGAAAATAGGTTTTCAGTGCCTTTATCCAAGAACTTGTTGGTGGATCAAGACTTTACCGACTGTTTAAGTCCAAACCATACTGAAAAACAACCAACACAAAATGGCATGACAAATTTGCTCCATATCTCCCTTTCCTCTAGATATCAGGCATACACATCTGAGAGTGACTTTGAGAGATAATAGGGGTGGTCACAATGGACGGATTGAAGGATGAAGGACAAAGTTTAATGGTGGCTGGGCGGTAAAGCTCACCCTCAGGCTCTCTCCCTCTGCCTCCACTTTAACTCTCTCTCCCCCTTTGATAACTCCTCATATCCTGGCAGAACAAAAGCCCTCTCTAGGCCCTAGTGGCCAATTTCCTCTTTCCCCATTACCTGCCCATTAAGAAAAACTGTGGAGAAAGAGGACAGTGAGCCCCTCTTGCAGAGCCAGCCCAAGTCATTACTTACACTATAGCTGTGTCGCTACTTGCAGCTTGGCCTGCAGCTGCTAATGATGAGGGATGGCAGTAAAAGGAGGAGGATCCCCTCTGTGCATTGAGCAGGAGGGTACAGTAACCTGATTACTAGCGGCTGCCTGGAAAATGGCATTACTTTCTCGCTGCAGACCAGTCTCTCACTTCAAGGCTCTGACTGTCCTAGATCCGGGCGGCTGCACTGCCTTTCTCTCTGTAGATGAATTTAACATTGTGCTTTGTAAGAAGCTGTCATATGCAAGGCTGCCGTCTGTCCCTGAGTGCTTTGATTGCAAAACGTGGCTTTCTGTCTCCCTCATAGATTACTATTCCAGTCCATCAAGATGGGTTTTGATTTAATTATCTGCCCACAATAAGACATGCAGGTCCAGCTGCCTTTCAGATACACGATGAAGATGTTGTTGAGAACAGTATGCCACTGGGAGTTAAAGCTGAGATGTGGACAGCAGGAAAAAAACAGACCATATTGTGCAACTTCAAAGCTGAGAGCTATTCACAGCACAACCTTTTAATGAGTTGACTTAAACAAGAAAATAAGCTTTTATCATACGGATACCTGCAATTCAATCCAGGACCACTCATTTGTCTGTTCTGTCTCAAGTATCTGTGGTACAGAAATAGACCCAGAGCTATTTATGGAGAGAGAGAGAGAGAGAGAGAGAGAGAGAGAGAGAGAGAGAGAGAGAGAGAGAGAGAGAGAGAGAGAGAGAGAGAGAGAGAGAGAGAGAGGTTCAGTAAGAACAAGACTAAGGCTCTACATACACACTAGCCCACACTGACAATGCGAAATTGCTGCTCTGAAGCAGGTATAATGTTTACCACGTTCAACATCTCAGTTTAGCATATTGGCATGCTAACATTCGCTAGTTAGCATTACACACAATACAGCTTGTGACGATCCATCCAATAGTTGTTGAGACATTTCACAAAAATGCTAGTGCTAGAATCAGGGGGTCACCAAAGTCATTCAGATTCATCCTCAGATCTCATCCTGGGCAACATTTCATGGCAACCCATCCAATAGTTGTTGAAGTAATTTAGGGCCAAACTGGTGGACAGGCCAACCGACGATACTGCTAGCATTGCTAAACAATTGGTATTTGTACAAATATTTTAGCCTGGAACAAAATAGTGGGCAAACCGGCTGACATTACTATGGTTTAAAACATTATCTTTCCACCGTTGGTCATCCAAGGACACACCCCCCCCCCCCAAATAAACACATTGGATATTCAAACTGTGTATTTCATCTTGTGCATTCTGACTAGGATTTTACCCAAGATCAGTTTTTACACCAGAATTTTGGCAGTGATACTGGATTTTAGTCAAAGCAAAGCGCTGGCATATTTAAGTCAACATGACAAGCAATTATATGTTATCCATCGTGCCCTGTGGTGGTACCTTTAACCAACCGGTGTATATACACACACACACACACACACAAGCACAAGCACACACACACACACACACACAGTAATCAGGTTGTCCAGACACAGGCCCATGAGGCCCTTGTTACCTTGAGTGACTTTGGCCAATTAAAGCCTTTGAAAACAGCAGCTGCAGGAATAGAGAAGTGTAGGGAGGAGGAGGAGGAGGGGACGGGCCATTATGTGCAAGCATCAGCACCCATACAACCTCTCAGCCTGCTGATCATGACCAATTTTGAACCAAATCCTCGTTTTTCAGACATTTTCTTTTATACCAGTCAGCTCTTATTAAAATCTAAAATGATATCCTCATCACAGAGGAAGTTACTGCTTATTAGTATGTGTGGCTCACTGATTACAGTCCTAAAAGTCCAACAAGTAACGCAAAAAACTATCTCTCGAGCTGTAAAAGTTGTCAATTAAGATGTTTTGCATGTACATCTGCATGTGATTGGATTTGCTCCACATCATGGAGGAGGAAAACAGATGAATCCGAGGCGAGCTTTCGGTGATTATGCATTAACTAACAACCCTCGGTCAAGTGTAGGTCTCCTGAAGTGATGTTGCACATGCTCACCCCCACCCTGATTAGTACGGTGTCACACTGCTTCCCTAAAGGCCCTGTCAACCCAACCCCACCTCCCTGCTGTCACCCAGGCTGCCTCTCGTTCACCGGTCCTTCACTGGAATGGATTGAGGTCCTGCTGCGCAAACAAGATAGGCTGCCAGTAATGGCTTATTGTTTGAAAATGCTCATCCATGCTGTGATAGGAAATGAATGCTCCTTAGATGCAGCCATTTACATATCATAAAAGGATCTGACGATGTGATAGTAAAGCGATCGTTCATTTGGTTGTTCATGGAGGACATCTCCCATCATGATGTGATTTTATTCAACAGTTAAATATGATAGGATTGTTTCATGATATTTATTGCAGAATTTCTATAATTCCTCAAAATCGGCAAGAAAAAAAATGGCAGGTCGTCCTTAATTTCAAGCAGTAATATTACATTATAAGAAATTGTACTCTCTAAAATGAACTGACAGTTTGTTCCACTCAGGCATTTTGTCTAAAGAACACAATCTGGACCAGTGCCTATTTGAGTTGATACTGTTATCAGTAAAACTAAGCCAGGAAGCTTTTTGGACTTCCAGTGCACAGACAGATCCAAGTGATTAAGCAAACATTTTAAAAAGCTATTAGGTAAAACCACAGAAACACGAAGCAGAATTACACCCCGGACTGCCAGCATCAGCTTCTCTATCCCTCTCTTTTTTTCAGCTTTTTTTTTTTTTTTTGTCTTCCTTGCATTTTTCTCGAACACACATTCTCGTCATACACAATCACATTGTCCTTTTAGAAATACACACCTAATACCTATGGGACTAATTTCCACCCAAAGGAAAAAAAAAATCAGTCCTTTTAACTTCAGTGAAGTGATGAATTACAGGGTTATGAAAGCTGCTGTCAGACAAGGTTCTGTTTTAGCAGTGAATTAGTTATGTAGGCTGGAAGTTAATAATAGAAGAAAGGCCATTTAGTTTACACCTCACAGTAATATATTATAGAACTTCTTAGCTGATTTGTACCAAACTGAATATGATTTTTTTATACGAGATGTTTACAATAAAACATCTTCATGTTGAGAAAAGAACAACACTGCCATCCATCAGCTTAGAAACTTTGACTTTTAGAATTACTAAAGTTGTAAGAAGAAAACGTTAATGTAAACCTTAATGCACAGGCACATTCAGAGGGGCCATTAAGAATCCATCATGCACTTATCATTTGTGGTTTCCGATGGTTTAAAAGCATTTACTGAACAAGTTCAGCAAGTTTGGTCAGTGGGAGTTGTTCAGCTGAGTGAAGTGGATGACCTTGCATCCTCTTTAAAGTGGAAAATTCCAGGACTGTGACAATGAAGAGCAGCTTGTCACTTACAGTTTGTTTCTGTGGACACAATGAACTGAATGAAATTGTGCACTTTTCTTACAAAGTCAGTGTACCTGCAAGGCACGCCAAGTCATTTCATTTTAAGAAAGGGTGCAGTCAACCATCTAATGGCCCTATTGTGATCATCACATTGTAATAGTACAAATCTATCAAACCGAAGTATGACCCAAAGAGAGAAGTATGCCTTAAATGGGAACTGCCAGTTGTTATAGATGGTTCTCTATTGTGAGAATACTTCACAATGGGAAAGAATTGTTTCTTTTTCAACATGTCTGTGTGTGGATGCTTGAATGTGTGTGAGGGGTGGGGAGGTGTGCAGATTAGTGTTGGTACATCTGTGTGTTTGTGTGTGTGTGTGTGTGTGCGTGTGTGTGTAAGTAAGTGTGTGATAAAGAGAAACTGTGACAAAGAGAGAAAGAGAGACGCCCACAGGCGGCTCATTACCCGTCCACGACAATCACAAGGAACCCGTCAGAAGACAAATGCTCTCCCACAGTACCACTGATCTCAATGGAGGCAGGGTGCCATCTAACTCAACATAGTAAGACATCATTGACAAACAGGCAGAACAATACATGGCCATAAGTCTCCTGTCTTTCAGGTAGCTGAAATGTAACGGCGATGTGTCATGGTTGAGTCTCTGTATCTTACTTTTCAGATTAAATGTTTTACTTAAACTCAACAGTAATCCCTTTTAAAATGACAGTAAATCAAACTCTGATCAAGGGTCAGTGTGGGTTAAGGCCATTTATTGCAAGTAAAGGAGGCATCAAAGAGCAGTGCCAGTGTTACGTCTTCTATCTTTTTGGCAAAACTCAGACTAGGCTGGATTTTCCTCCTGAGCCCTTTATCGGAAGACTGATGTCCTGATATGACTGCTAGCACTAAGCTGAACATCGCAAAAAGAGATTTTTGGGAGGCCGTGACCATTCATGCAGAGCAGTGGTGCAAGGTGAGATACTGACATCAACTTTATTGCCAGTTATTTCTAATTCTCTGCACGTCGGCTCACTGGGTTTCATTTGCTGTTGTCCTGATGGTTTATAAAGCAGATTTAGACACTGGGGGCCGTTTTATCTTTCCCTCGGGGCCTTTCTCTTTGACGCTTACTCCCTTTAAAACTAAGCAGCAGCAAGTCACACCAGCAAGCCAAGACAGTGCTAGTTTCATTCATCATCAAACAATGAATCACCACAAGGCAGCCCATTAGCATCACATGTAATTAGGCTAATCCATTATAATCTCACCCTTTGGCGAACACGCATACAGTCCCACTTCAACAGATGCCTTTCCATGCCAGAATATGCCGGTGCGTGCTTGTACAGTAAAATCCACAGAGTTCTTGACAAAAGCATCACATTGACACACTGTCTCATTGAGCTGCTTCACAGCCTCATGTAAAGGAACGATAACATCAACTTGCTATTCCAAGACCTTCCGCTTCAGTCGCTAGAACAGAGGAGGAGCATGACAGGAGAGGCATTGTTATTTTCAGTCAAAGGATGTCCTTTAACCAAACACATGGGTTCACTTGGTAATCTGTAATTATTAGGTGCTTGAATGGATGATATCAGACTGAGAGGGATGTTTTCTGCATGGAAACAGATATGCGCTGAGGACGCAGCACAGGGATTCCTCAGCACAACATCCACAAGTTTGGAGCAGAGGCTGGCTTTGTGCCCGACCATCGATCGGGAGATCTCAGATTTCACAATAGCTTCTAGGTGCGTTGCCAATTTAGGTTCCTGTTTTTATAGCTGAAGAACAAAGCGGCTCTTTTCAGTTTTTCATTTTCTGTCACTGAGTCATTGGTGCCATTAGTTCATCAGCCACAGTCATGAGACCTGCTCGGTCTGGATTTAGACCCTTAACCATGAAAGATTTTTGACAATAATAAGAGTGGAAACATCATATGACCAGCCAATCAGTGTAAAGAGCTGCCGTCATCAGCGCAGAGATGAAATTTGGTATGATTATTTTCTCATGTTGGGTCACTCAAGTAGATTCAAGCGGTTATTTTTGATGAGGGACGGACTCTGCAGTTGAAGCTTTCCTCATGTAAATGTCAGACTTCCAGCACAAATCAGCACGTTGATGAGTTCATCATCAAAGGGCATTTTCTGTGTGTGTGTGTGTGTGTTTGTGTGAGTGCGTGTAATTCTTTCACTAAATTTGTGGGGTCCAAAAACTGGGAGCCCTGGGGCGCCTCGGTGGCTCGCCTGGTGGAGCGCGTGCCACGTGGACTTCGTCCTGGCCGCAGCGACCGTGGGTTCGCATCCGACCCGCAGCCCTTTGCTGCATGTCATCCCCTCAGTCTCTCTCCCTGACCCTCCTGTCCATCTCTCACTGTACTATCAGAAGTAAATGCAAAAATGCCTAAAAATATATCTTAAAAAAAACTGGGAGCCCACTATACTTGTGGGGTCTGACAACTTTGTGGGGACCAAAATGCTGGACGTCACGAGTTTAGGGGCAGGGTTAGGGTCAGGGGATATGCATTTAACTGTCATGGTTAAGGTTAGGGTAAAGGGCTACAGAATACATTATGTCAATGACAGGTCCCCACAAATATCATAAGACAAGGATGTGTGCGTGTGTGTGTGTGTGTGTGTGCGTGTGTGTGTGTGCGTGTGTGTGTGTGTGTGCGTGTGTGTGTGTGTGCGTGTGTGTGTGTGTGTGCATGTGTGTGTGTGTGTGTGTGTGTGTGTGTGTGTATGTGTGTGTGTGTGTGTGTGTGTGTGTGTGTGTATGTGTGTGTTCCTGGGTGGGGTGGGGAGGGTGCTCTTCACACAAGATTAGATGTGGGCAGCGGTGCTGATTACACAAGGGGCTGTGAGGCACACGTAATCACGTCATACAGCTTAGTTTGTCACCATCTCTTACCCTCTGCCAGACTGGAGAGTTTCCATCTCTCCGCTCTGTCTGGCTTCCTTTTGAAAACTTTGTGCAACAAATGAATGCAGAGAGGAACAAATTGTAATAATGAACATGCTGTGAAGAGGCAACCATTTCGTCTCTGATGGGTCCAATATATGATTTTTCTCTTACAGTCTGTTATTGGAATTAAAGCTGTTGGCCATAAAAGAGGCTGCCAACAGCGCAGTGAAAATACCACGCATTATCTTACTCTTCAAAGCACAAACATTTCCTCTGTTGTGCACAACAAACTGATTTACATTTGTAGAAATATTATAATGCTCTAACAGGATTGATGGAGCTGGAACCTGCTGGTGTTTATGTTATGCATATCTTTCTGGATACCTCTGAGTTCCTAATTAGAATTCACAATATACATTCGCTGCTGTCTGTCATGGATATGAGGAGCAATATCTTAGTATGGATTTTGTTATTAGGAGGATGAATTGGTGTTTATAAATCTGCGGGGGTTCATAAAATATTTAGAAATGTCTTCAAAAACAAGTTACAGGACGTGTGCACGAAAAGGAACAATTTTTGACTTAGAGATGTTGAAACAATTGCTTGATTAAGTGATTCGTTGAACAACAATTCTGATACTTCTTTGTGTCCTTTTTAGCCCTCACTAATGGCATGGCTTTATGGAAGGCAGAGTCCGTCTGTCTGTTGGTCCAGCAATTTAGTCCAGACTGAAATATCTCAACTTTTGGATGGATTACCACAATAGTTTGTTCAGACTTTCATAATCGATGTAGCGATGTATCCTAGTGACTTTGGCGATCCATTGACCTTTCCTCGTGTGCCACCATAAGTTTGACATGTTTGGCTTTTAGTGTAATTTCTTGACAATTGTTGGATAGATTATGGTGACAATTTGCTAAAGATGTTCATGTTCCATATGAACATGAATAATTACTCAGGTGATCTCCTTACTTTTTTTTTTATCAACAACTTGTTGCTACCCTCGGATACAACCGGTAGGCACATACCAGCTCCTTTAATGTCATGGTTACGATAAGAAACACACAGTTAAGGTTGTGGAACAGTCATGGTAAAAGAAACAATGCTGACTACCAATTCACTGGCCCATCCATCCACCCCAACCTCCTCCTAAAGTGGACTTTTGCTGTATTCTGTGTTTAGCATGCTAATATGCTAATGTTTTTTTAAGCTAAATGCCAAAGATTTGCAGGGTTTAGCTTCTCAAATGGTTATATTTGCTGTTTTTCATAATCTTTCTCTTTGGTAGCAAATTTGATACCTCTGGATTTTGAACCACTGGTTGGACGAAACAAAACGAGCAAAAAAAACAAGCTCATGGGAAATTCTGACTTCTCAGAACTTCACTGAAACCTTAAACAAATTTTCCCGGGCTTAATCAAGTTTAAGTAATCTATATTTAACTTTACTTGAAGCAGTTTGAAAATAATTTGTCCAAATTTGAGTGTTATCCCGTTAAACGTAGGCAAACCTTAGTGCAAACATTCTTTGTGGTAATTTCTCAAACTTTTTTAAAACTGTAAATAACCTGACCTGCTGTTGTTCTGTCAGTTCCTCCTGTCATTCCCAACAACAACAACTCTTCTCTTTTTTCTCTCTGTCTTCATCTCTTTGTGCACCATTGTTAAAGCTGTGACTGACCTTTTCTGTGGCAGCCTGTCTAACTACCCTGGGGTATATGATAGCTGGAGGATAGGCTTTAATTGACGTGAAAGCATTCTTGAGGTTTGGCGAGGTGAGTGAGAGGAGCAGGTAGAGAAATGCTGAAAGTAGAAAGGTTATGCGCTTGCCAGGTTTTTGCTCAAGGTTGGAAATGTCTCTTGATGAGTGTAGATGACCATGATGTGATAGGAGACAGCTAGATTCCTCCCTCATTTAAAGCATTTTTCTTTTTTCTTTTTTACCAGCAGCATCACTACAGGATGATGTGGTCATTGTTCTTACTAAGGTTTTTAAATGAGTTTGTGGATGAGATTTTTTGAATAATATTCCTCTGTGAGATGCATTGCCTGCGGTTAAATACCACTTTGGAGTAGTTGTACAGTCGATTTAGGAGAGTCATTTTGTATTTCTTGAGGAGAACCACGTTTCACTGCCCGAGTGCACCCCATCGAGCCCAAGTCTTTTCTATGACCTTTACATTGGACTGTACAGATTTCTCTCTTGTTGAGCAGAAAACAAAACAACAGTGGCAAACTGGCTGATGGTATCCTTTAACTACCACAGAGTTGCAGCTCTTATCTCAAGAGCTCGCTTGTCTTTGTAAGCTGGAACAAGATAAATCATTTTTAGTAAGGTCTGAACTCTGAATGAACTTTGCTGAATGATTGTTGCTCTGCTTTGTTAAAAAAAACAAAAAAACATTTAAAATGATTTCACAAATAAGCCAGTGATACAGTATTTTAATGTCTATACATTATTTTTCAGATATAATCATCCACAGAGATGAATCACAGTTTGAGTTCTCAGCTGACCAAAAATAGAAGTGACTGAAATTCAAGCAGGCCAGCTCAGCTGCTGTGTTAAAAACTGGATGGCCATGTTGTTCCAGACAATTCATTAAATTAACAACAGCTTGTAAACTCTAAATTCAAGGAATCAACGGAGCATAAAATGCCCTTTAAAGTCTGCTTTGTGCAGAGTCTATGCAAAAAGTTTTTGACTGATTCGGAAGCAAGAATTGAACTCCTCAAGAATGCACTGGTTAAATAAGTTACAAAGGTTAACTTGTTAACAAAGTTGCAGTGGTTAACTCGTGTCAGTGTACTCATAATAAAATCGGGAAATGCGTTATTACACTTTTGAATTAACTGGAACATCCTCCTGCTTTTAATGCCACCATGAACTGAAGAATGAGGAAACAAATTAATATCTCAGTAAAATAGAAAAGTGTGTGTGTGTGTGTGTGTGTGTGTGTGTGTGTGTGTGTGTGTGTGTGTGTGTGTGTGTGTGTGTGGCACTGTGGTACTGTGGTCTACCAAATGATGCAGGCAATTTTGAATGTGAAAGTTAATAGGATTAAACACTCTGTAAATGCTAGGATCCACATGAGACTGCAAGCCCGTGCACACACACACACACACACAAACACACACACACACATGCGTGCTTTTGGAAACATTAAACTCTTAATGGGGCATCTTGGTACTTAGACATCTGCTTCTCGTTCTGCAGAGTCAAGGACTGTTGACTGATTGTAGCAGTCTGATGATAAGTGTTAGAAGACCAGTTTTTTTTCTAACCTCTGGGCTAGATGAGAAAAAAGGGGAAAATTAACGTGTTAGAGAGAAATGAAATTCTCCCCACCTCCAAACCCTGCGAGTAGTGTCCAACAATAGAGGACAGTGGGCGTATTGGGAATCTCTCAGATGGCGTTGTGTGCAGCAGATTTGGGAAATACCCTGGTTATTAAAATTCAGATTGAGCTATACACCTCGGCACATTTTGTCGTCAGGACTGGACTGGTATTGCCACCACAAGTAAAAATCTTTACCTGATTCGATGTATAAATGCTTCTTTGGTATGCAAATAATCCAGTTCATGCCACAAATGAGATGAAACCTCGCTGCAGGATACTTGCTTTTTCTAGCTGGCATATATTTATACCCCACTGTCCTGGTAATTTCTGTAGTTGATCTAAAATGATTTTCCTCGCTTGTCTTCATCTGATTATGTGAACCTACGTCAGACTGAGACTCAGCTGTACTTTAAGTGTAGGTCAGTAATATTCTTTGAAATAACACCAGATTCTGGATACTGATATAATGAAATTGTAACCATGAATTGGTTTGGTCATTTTCAGCTGTTGGTCAGAGGAGAGTGTTAGTAATGAAGTAAGAAGGCTCATAACCAAGGTAAAGGTTTCGATCGCAGAAAGCTGCACAGGAAATAAAACCTCATTCGTGTTAAACAGCTGGTGTTATGTGAGGTCAGGGTAAATATGTCTACAAGTGCAAAGTCCTTGCTACTGTGCTATTTCATTGTCACACTGCTTCCTTTTGCTTGTCGTGCCAATTTGCAGTGCAACATTTTAGCAGAGGGAAAACTTAGTCTTGTCTATTCAACTGAGGTACCCACATTTCACATTGATTACTGTATCCGGTACATCTACATACTGTCACAGTGGAAACAGAGGCAAGGGGACTGTTTAACTTAATCAGTTAAATCACTTTCTGTAAGAGTGTGTGCTGATGTGACACAAACATACTGTACACTCAGGCAGCTTAAACAGCCCAGAATAGCAACTCTGGTATCTATATGACTTGAAGAGGACATTCCCATAGTCAACAAGCCCCTAACCGACACGAAGGCCTGTTTCCTTGGATACAGACACCGTCGCAGACACACAGAAACACTCTCATTGCCTCTGTCAGCGATGGATTACCCTGAGAGAGGAATGAATTGGAAGAAACAATGGAGCAACGTTTGTCTTGCCACAAAACACGATGGCTGTAGAAATGAATTGGTACCTTTTTTAAACAGGGATATGAAGTGAGACGATCCTTTGTTTTGCTTTTACGTCTACATTGCTCTCTCAGCTCTCTTAGCATCCTCAACCTACATACACTGTCTCGCTCCGAAATAACAAGAACGTCACTTCATATTGAAATATGTATTTATCTTCAGCAAGGTATTAGCTCCCACTGGAAAAACATTGTTCGCTCCTTGTCTCTCCGCATGGGTGTGAAACTCTCACCCTAACAGTCCAGCAGCTAATTGCATGTTTTGGACAGAATTATTCAAATGGTGATTAAAAAAAAAAGTACTTTGTCAGTAAAGGTAGATATTTCTGTAATTTTAACAAAGTCATTCTAACTTCCACATCACATTGGCTCGGGCTCAAGTCAGGTGTATCCTAAGGGTCCTAAGGCTCTGGAACTGAGATATGAAGCTAATTATGTGAGGTCAAACAGCTTCTTCTAGTGGAAAATAAAAATCATATATATTTTTTTTATAGATATTGGAAAATATCCGAAAATTGTCTGTTCCTAACTTACTTTATGTAAGTGTCACAACACCAGAGCTGACCATTGGGGAGAATGGTTTCTCCCCCCTATTCACACTTATTAGGAGCCTTTTGACTGGAATGAACTGCTGAACAAAGTTCAAACAAAAACCTTTTTACTTGCTGATATTTTTAATAAGACAGTTGAAAAATAAACCCATCACTACTCTCTGGTGGACATAATATAGAAGGGGTTCAAAACATATCTTTGCCATTTCTGTAATTCAGTAACTGTCTCATATATATGTGATAAACTGTATCTGCAATGTAATAATAACAGCCTGGCCCATTTATCACTCAGGGTCTAATGTTGTACTGTATATATGTAACTTGAATAACTTCTTGAATAAATAACTCTTAACTATAGTTAACATAATACACTAGTCCACAAAGATCTCCTTCAGCTCTGGTGATTCAATCTTGATAAATTCTCTATTGTATTTTATAATATTTCAAACTAATGCAACATATATGAATACAGAATTAGTTTAGAGCTTTCGCATATGCAAAACCTATTGGTAAACCTATTAATCAACACCAGTGACTTCAGACAACTATATTGAAAGTGATGCAAGAGACATATTTAATCTTTTTCTGTCCATATGGAGCATGTAGGTGATTTTAGATGGTAAATTGACCTCTACAAGATGTGATGTTTGCGTCATCCTATTAACATGTATGTATCATTGTTCAGTTGGCTGCCAAGCAGTGTTGTTCATTCTCTTGCATGTATGGAGAGAAGCCAGGGGAGCAGGACCTTCGACCTCTTCACTGGCACGCTGCTGCAGCCCCTGTCATGTGGAGAAATATGAATCACATGTCCATGCCTTGCCTTATTATCTGCACTTGTGTGAACATGCCTACATGCTCAGGGGCATACAGATGCACACATGCACACAATGGCACGCAGGTACTACAGAAAAACCAAACACAAACACATATTGTAAGCTTGTACCCACACACACACACACACACACACACACACACACACACACACACACACACACACACACACACACAATCATACAAGCATGCAGTGAGATGATCACACAGTCAGAATCAGATTTTCGTCTGTGGGGCTGCTCCAGGTGAGGAATCGTTCCTGCTCTGCTAACGAAAACCTTCCTGCCTTTTAGACCTCTCAGCTGGTGTACCCTTGAACTCTGTATACATCCCATCTGCATACCCAGCTCCCTCTGAGCTCCGCTCCGCAGCCCAGCCCTCCACTCCTGCCAGGGAATTCATTAACTGCACATCTCGTAGGTATTTATAGAAATGAAAGGCAAATTCCTGCTCACCTGCTTCCAACAGACAAACTCCTACAGAAAGTTATAGAGCACCGAGACACTGAAAGACACATGGACTGTATTTGAGATTCAAATAGTGACCAACTGAAGGAAAGTGGTATAATTTGACCTTTCCTCTTGCTTCCCCTGCCTCACTTAGAGCAGCACTTAGAGGAAGAACTGTTCCAAATTCATCTACCACAAAACACTAAACAAATTTCGTATTCACTATTTTTATGCCTCAGCGCCAGTGACAGACGTGAGCGGAGGCGTAACGTTTTTGGGTTGTCTGTCCATCTGTCCGTCCCATTCTCGTGAGTGCGATATCTCAGGAATGCTTTGAAGGAACGTCTTCAAATTTGGTACAAATGTTCATTGGACTCAAGGATGAACTGATTAGAATTTGGTGGTCAAAGGTCAAAGTTCACTTTGATTTCACAAAACGTGTTTTTGAACATAATTTAAGAATTTGAAACAATTTAACACAATTGTCTAACAGGATAAAATGATGAGTTGATGACATTTTATATCTAAATGGTCAAAGGGCAATGTCACTGTGACATCATAATGTTCTGCAAAAAACCAAAAGCCATTAGTCAATGCTGTATCTCTGCAAGGGGAGATTGTGATCATATTTCCTGCAGCTTGACTGGTTGGCAGAGGCATACAACTGTGAGGCGGTAATTCTAGTTCTCTGTCGTCTTCGCAAAAAGTATTGGATTGCCACATTTATCAGTTACGCTGCCATTATCCTCCACACTTCATTCTTCGTTCAGCGTGCACAAATAACATCAAAGATTCCTATTTCCACTCCAGCCGTCCTCACGCTAAAGCGCTTTGGAGAGACAAATTATTGGTTCATGTGGCAAAAAGCCCTTGAAATTAATTTAAAGCTAGTTGGGGCAGCTTCCCTTTACGTTTTATCATTTTGACTTCCCCACAAACAGCTTTTCTTCCCCTGCTGTAAAGTGCCGGGTCGCGCTCAGTTGTAAGTACAGGGCTGTGATGGAGAGTGTTGAAATTGTCATTAGTGGTGATCATGAGAGGGATGTAATTGGTATTTGTGGGTACAACATGCTAATTGCTGTGATAATATGCAGACCTTGGTTTTTGCAGAGCATTCTCCTGCAATTATCTGACACCGATCACCGGCTCATAGAGGAAGAGCTGTTGTGCTGGGGTGAGGTGGAAATAGAGCTGTTGCTGTAGGTTCAAGTCTAGAGGCAGGATGTCAGGAGTCTGCAAATCAAAATGAGTATCTCTTGCTTGAGGCATGAAAACAGATTCTCTCAGCAAAACAGCGATGTGAATGAGCCATGATGCAGATGAGAGCAGTGTTTCATGTGTTCCCCATGTAGCAACAGCCTTTGGATGTACCTCACTTCTAACGTGTGAATGTGTCCTCACTATCTATTCTTATTTCACTGTAGCTACTGTATCCTTTAAAGCACAAAGAGAGAGACAGACACAGCATGCAGGAGTGATTATTTTCACTGTGTTCACTGTATATGAGCTTTTAAAAATTTAATGCAGAATTGTGTCCCAGAAATGGGGAGTGATCAGGCACCAGAAAACGACATGGATCAGACAGTTTTGTGAATATGATTCAGTTAAAGGCTTTGTTGATAAATCGATAAGTTGATAACTAGAAAAATAACTTATAAATAATAATTTTGATCATTTATTAATCATTTGAGTCATTTATTCAGCAAGAAGTCTGGCAGCTCTGTGAGGTTATACACAGGCTAGGCACAGAAGTGCTTTGAGCAAAATGCTAACATCAGCTTGCTAACATGCTGATGTTTGACGAGGTCAAATCTGCAACACTTGCAGAATAGAGAACAACTTTATCATCACACAAACACTTTCAGGCTTGTTTCCTTCATCAGGGTCATAAAACACATTATAAATACCATTTAAATAACATGGCTGAAGATGAAGTTGTATCAGAAGTCCCTACTCTGCTTTAACATGCAGATACTTCACAGGTGTGCTGTTTAGCATGTTGTTGTTTAAACCAAGGACAACTGAGGCTGATGGGAATACAGGGATTTGACAAAGTGAAATTTTGACCTTATATTGCCACCAGAGAAAAAGTGAAGAGGTCACCAAAGGTATTAATCCAGATTGAAGGAAACTTCAATGTGTGTACAGAATTTTATGGCAGTCCATCCAATAGTTGCCAAGACATTTCACTGAATGCAAAAATGTCAACATCATGCTATCATTGCTATTAAGACTAGTGAAAGTAACATAAAAATATGTTTCAAGAAGAAACATAATGATCTTTTTTTAGTAGTATTAGCACCAGTGTCTGTGGAGTCACAGCTGTAGAGAACAATCTGCGTATTAAATTAAATATTAAATTTACAGAAGAGTGGCGGCACTAACTCAACACAGGGCAGCACCTTTAAATATCTGGGTGTAAATCCTGCTCACATCTGCCACAGTGAAGTGCATATTTGTTTATCAACAGCACTTGCCCATGATGGCTCATATCTCCCCAGAGGACTAAACACATGCTCTCTCCACTCCGCCGCTGAGACGCCTGATTTCTGGAGCAAATTAATTCCCAGTTGGAGAATGACTGTTATGAATGGGTTGGGCGAGAGAGATGGATGGGCTACCCATTCTTCTGCGAAGCCCTCTGCTCCCTGTAACAAAGATGCTGAGGCTTGTCCTACTTTTGTGGGAGAAAAAAATGTGGCTTTGTACAGTAGCTCAGGGGACTCTCCATGTGGGACTGCGAGGGCTGCCGTGTTAACAGACTTGGAGCAGAAAAACACTCAGAGGAAATGTACCAACAGAGAGAAAGATGTAGAGCTGTGAAGCTGTGAATTTGGGTGCTTCACATTGATTATATCCCTTCTCAGATACAGGCTTCTTGTTTGAGAAAGCCTGCTACACTGTGTTGACATTTGGTGTGTGCATGTGTGTGCATGTGTGTGTGAGTCGATGGTTCAGGCCAAGACGGTCCCATGGCATTCAGTCTGAGGCTCATAATATCGTGCAAAGCTCGTGAATTGCTTCTCTGCTGTGGTGTAGGCAGTGCTTATCCACTCTCACTTTGTCCGTCAAAACTGAAAATCGAAGGTTTATTGAGCATAAAAGAGGCAAAACAAGTCTGAGCTATTAGGGAAGGTGAATGTGACATTCTCTCCTTTGTAGACCAGTGATTTATCTTTTTGCAAGTGAAAACAATTGAATTCAAAATGAGACACGCTTTTAAAATGTCGTACATTCTTTAAAAATAACTGGAGGTAAACCGGCTGTTAAAAAATAAGGTTGCATGAAAAAAAAAAAAAAAAAAACCTTTGATGTGACCTGGAGTGGACATACTATTGGTTAGCCAGTATATCAAAACTGCACTTGCCAGTGTTTGAGATTGTATAATCCCTTTCTCCACTTCATGCTTCACTTCAGTAGCACTATCAACAGCAGTGTTTGTGCCAGAGGTGTGAACTTGGCTGTTTTCCCCCAGCTGCTGTGGTTGTGGTTTAAGTGGTTTGTTTTTTACTTTTGAAGCCTCAACAATATTCATATATTCAGCCGGCCCAACTCCCTCCTGATATTATGCTCCATCCCAACAACTGATTTCACACAGAAACACATTGAAATGAAAATTACCATTAAAATTCCAAAGCCATTTCATGGGAAATCATTTAGTAGGTTTTTTATTTACAAAGCTTGAAGTTGTAGAGTGTAATAATATAGTATAATATCAGTTATTATCAAAATGATCTGATTTACAGACACTTAAGACACAGATAAAGCTGCAATTTCTTTCTAATTTTATGCAACAACAAAGACTGGTGTTAGAATATGTATATTCTCTGTTTGTGAGAGCCTCTGTCTGTTTGTTTGTCAGTCTAATTGACGAATGGCTGTCAGAGAAAATTTATAATCTGACCCAAACCATAATAATCAATAATAGAACAGAGTTGCTCTGTCAAATATGTAAAAAGATCCTACCTCTCCAGTGAATTGTGGTAACCTTTAGCAGGGCTTAGTGATCAGACAATAGCCAGTGCAAGGTTATGTTTAGGCAACTACTTTTATTTGTTTGCGGCATGTCTCTTAAATTGTAGATTGATGTAGTGTATGGAATAATTAGGACAATAGCAGAAAACATGCCAATTAATACACAGTGGAGATTGGACATCGTAACATCAAAATCATGGTGAAAAATATTTAGTTTTCACAAATAATGCTTCACTTTGGGTTTATTAATCCTTGTAAAAAAAGCTTATTTGAAGATGTAAACAAATCTATGTAATCAATCTAAAAAACACAGCTTCATTGCTTCCTGACGAGTCAGCGGTTTTGTGAGGAACATAAATATACAGGAAGACTGATCTCATCATTTCAATCCCGTCACAGCTCTGGATTTTCTGTCAGTACTAAATCAGGATATTAACCATGGATTAGACCGTCGAAGTGAGTGACACTGGGTCACAAATACCTGTAAACACCGACTCCAAATGTCAAACTCTGACTATGATAAACTGTAGGACAATGTATGGCATGGACAGGGGAGACATGATTAAAACATAAACAGAAAATGGCTTATTGTTGTCAAGCACCAAGACAGTATTGCATTTCTTCTCCTCACGTCATTCACACCCTCATCTGTCCCTCACGTTCACGGTTTTTCATTTTTGATTATCTTGTATTTATTGTGATGTGTGGGTGTTCAGAGAGCACTGATGACAGTGACTGGCAAAATGACCAAATTCCCATGCTCTGCGCGCAAGAACAAGCACCTCTGTCTCCTCAATCAGCTTATAGGACAACTGCTGCTGATGCATGCTTGAATACCTCTTACTCTCCCTCTAGTCCGCTTTACGAGCTCCACAAGCTGCTCAGGGCCTCTATACGGTCTTAACTACCCAACCAGGACAGTACTGTCTGTGGAGCTTTCGTTCCAGCCGGATACCACCTGATTTCACTCATTATCCCGGCTCCTGAAATAGTCGGGCCTATTAAATCGCTCTTATTCAAGACCATGGTTCATTGAATCAAGGAGACTTTAAAACAGTCTCTGTGGGGACCCCTTTGTCATGCCTGAGGCTGACCACCACGGCTGTGGGAGAAGTCGTGATGAAATCCTCGAAGAGCAATAGTAAAAAAAAAAAAAAAAAAAAGGAGGCACTTCAGCAGACTTAAACATCCACAAGTGAGTGTGCAGCTTTGATTAATGAATGCTTGTATTGTGTTGTGACGTGCATGCTTGCATAGACACCTGCTGGTGTTGTGATGCCTTGTCACCCCTGTGTGTCAACTGATTGGTTTGATTGATCGCTCTGCCCTGTTTGTACCGTCTCTGTTGGTTGATTATTCGGTAAGATCTCTTCAAGAGTTTTTGCTCCATGAAACATCAGTTACTTTTGCTTTTAGCATTGATTGGAAAATTTAAAATCATTAGGGCTTGTAAAATTTTATTTTGCATCTCATAAAACACATCTGATTATGCTCATTAACTGCATTTTAATGTGTCAGTATCGAGCCTCTCTGTGAAGTCGGGTTAGACTGTTGTGCCGCTTGAGAGAAAGTGGATTTTGGCTGCAATGAGGAGAAATCAAAAATACAAAAGGATGCTCCAGGTTGCCCACACCATGTAAACAGCAGAGGAAACAAGAAATGCAAATAGAGAAAACTGATTCTGAACAACTCAGCGATTTTTCTATTTTATCAGTGGCCTATTTACTCTGGCAGAGTTCTGGGTGATAACCTCTAAACAAATAATCTTTCATCCAATGAACCAAACTGTTGGAACAAAGCAGGAGCTTAATGAAAAGATGCTATGAACGACTGAGATCTTAAGAGACTTGATCTACTTCTGATCAACGATAGCATCCATCCAAGATCTTCCCCAGGGGGACTTGGAATATGTTAATCAAATTATGTAATCGTGTTGTGCTTAACAGAGCAAATATCCAAAGGCCTTGAAGCATCACTTCCATTAAGCCAGGATGTCTTTTATACTCACAGTCCAAGCGCTCCCGCAATTAGGTTCAATGTAAACATGAATACCAAAGTAGGGAAACCACATCAACAATAAACTGCAATCTATAATGTCAAAATGTCATGGGAAGGTGTCACCCAAAGGAGTATGGATGGAGACAATCTCAAGGCCTTTCTTATATGTAGTACATCAAAGCTTAAATGTACTGACTGAAACAATATCTCTTGTAGATTTTTGTTTAATAAAGATGAGCAGTCGTGCTGAATCAGCTCATCTCGCAGCATCTTCAGTTGCACCTTCACAGAAAGAGCAATGAGGCTGACATCCACACCTCCGAATTCCTTTTTCTTGAACTGCATCAATCTTTTCCAACACTTGATACAGTAAAGTGATCCTCTGCTGGCAAAAATGGAACAACGTGCCGTTTGTTTCATGCACAGCTACTGCAGGATGCTGCCATCACCTTGATTTAAATTTGTTTACAATACATTTAAGACAAAAAACCATTGCTGGAGAAACTGAAGACATGAGTACGGCATTGTATTTCTGCCAAGCAGCCGTGGTCACGCCAAGCTCTTGCCATTACCCATGCAGAGCCCAATCGACACCGGCCAACCATGAGGACAAGAGTTGGCGTCTCTCATGAAACCCAGCACATGCCAAGATATTTGATCCACCCATTATTGTGTCTTAGTGTGCATATCCACAGCACGATTATGCCAAACATGTTAGTGTGTTTAAGGAGATACCTTACACTTCCACGTAAAGATGCATCAGGTCACGGATAAGCGAGAAAGTCAACAAATAAGAAATACTATGCAAAAAAAAAAAAAAAAAAAAAAAAAAAAAAAGAACAGACAGAACATCCTTATCTTGTTCCCACTGCCAACTGCTTCCTGAGCTGCAACACCCTCAAGCTGACAAATCTTGCTGACTGACAATTGTGTAATAAAGAAGGATTTACAAGTGTATCTACATTGAGGAAGGAAATGTGATAGCTCTGATTATGAGTGATTGACTGATGCTGCATCGGTGTTACGTCAAGAAGTGTGTACAGTATGAGCTTCTTTTAAAATTCCAGGCTATGGAGAGGCATGATTTATGCCCCAAGCCTCCGTTCAGAGGTCACATTGACACTGTCAAATATGTAAAAAAAAAAGAAAAAAAAAAAAGAGCATAATCAACATTCATGTAATATTTTGCTGTGATTTAAAGCTGTTCTGTATCTTCAATACAATGTATGATAGATATGAAAAAAGATAGCATGTCTGGACTCTTGAAAATCTCTTCCTCTGTAATAAAACATGCAGCCTCACCTACAGTAAATTCTTCTTATTAAAATCCCACAGTAAAATCTTTATGAAAAACTCATTAAGAATTACAGTACAGCCATATTTCTGAGCATTTCCTTTACCCTGTTCCATGTCCATCAATCACTGCCAGAAAGTTTTACAAATACTGTATGACTGTTTGTAGTTGTCATGATGCAACAAACCCCACCCATTCCCCACACAAGCAATGCATAAGGTTTCCAACCTCTATCTGACACACACACACACACACTCACACACACACACATACACACACACTCACATGCAGACTTGACTTCAAGGAGAAAGTGTTGTCAACATCGAGATAAACGCATCAGTTCTGCAAGTGAGCATCACAGCCTAAGATCCATTACCGACAGATAGAGCATCTGCTTTGCATTCACTGGACATTCGCTGCTAAATTAGCCTCATATAATGGCTGACAAAGAGCAGTATCATGTTATGATAACGAGGCACAGTGTAATGACTTGCATGCATGTGATGAGAAACATATAAAGTGTCAGGTAATTGAAACACCATGAGATGAAACATGGAAAACTGTGATTAAAAGACGATATACATGTGTTTACTCTTTGGTTATACGTCCTTTTTAAATATCATAAATAAATATCACAATGTTTTTCATTGACCGTTAACAAACAACTGGGTTAATCCAGACAAGAACCGCAGACTGTTGTCCATGCATTTTCAATGAAAACTGCTGCTTGAGTAAAACATCATGAAATATTAAATTTTGGTATTTTAATGCTCCCCAGTTCTGACTCAGGAGTGGTCCATCATTACATAATCGGCTGTCTGGGAACTGAAGTATCTTTGTCAACCAACCAGTATAACTGTCAATCCATAGCCTACATCTAAAATAGGTTATCATTAACCACTGAGGAGGGATTACTGCTTTGCACTGTATGAGCTTATCCTGCTCAAATGAGAATGTGTGATTTTCTAAAATTTTTTTGCTTACTGTATGTTTTGGAAGCTCTGAGTGCAGTTAAATGCAGCAGTCCTCTGATTTCTACAGGAGACAGAATGAAGCTCTTCATTATCCAGCTTTTCTGTCATCTTTTGAACATTTTGTGCCTTTTTATCCCAGTTTTTGGCGTCTGGGTTGAGTTTCAGCCTCGACTGGTGATGTAACACAGAGTGCATCGTTAGTACTGTAGTTTGATGTAATAAAAATTGACGTCAGATTGCATGACGTCACGTGTGCTTAAGCATGCATGTTAAGAAACTGACGAGTTGTTGCAGTGTCAAGGCTGCCCCTTCTTAAACCCTATAGGCTTGCCCCCTGTTTACATTTGCCATGCACCTGCACGTGCAGTAAGGCGCTCTACTGCCGCGTGCTCTCTCTCTTTCTCTTCTCAATGAATATAGGAAATAATGTAGGCTATAGCCGACTAAATAGATTATGTGCTTTTATAGATCTTTGCTCATCCCTTCCCACCAATCGAAGCGGTTTTAACCTAAACCTCCCTCCTCCTGTCGTTTCAGCTATAATTGATCACAGCAGGCGTCCCTCAGTCAGGTGAGAGGTGGAAATGAACACATTAAAAACACCATGCATGTACCTATCAGCTGACAGGTTGTTTGATCGCAGCGGTCTAAAATCTCTACTTGCCTCTGACCGTGATTACCTCATACCCCTGGTGTAAAAAATGCCCTTCACATGAACTGGGCTGCTTGTAAAAGTGCGACTTGTTCACGTCAGTTCATTTGTTCCATCACAACTAACACAGTTCGTTTTCATGGTAAATAAACAGAGGCTGCTTTCTTACCTGTAAATGCCCCTGGTACATATTGAGCACAGAGTCAGTCGCGGATCTCTCCGTCAGTGGATCTTTAGACTTCTTCCAGACTTGCATGGGCAGAGTGTCAGACTGGAAGTGCTGCTCTTAAAAGCTGCAGCAGAGTTTTCTGGTTGGTTAGGGGGTCCGGAGGAGCAGACAGAGCGGAGCTGTCCTCTCCTCAGGTGCTGAAGCTGACACTTTGCGCTCATCCAGGATTTCTGTGAGCGGTGACACAGCGGCGCGCCGGGCGCAAGACGAATGCGACGTCGGACAGCACTTTTAGCAGATTCCTCACAGTGTGCTGACGCTGGGTTTTAACAAGTACGAGTTGGGGTTATTAACAGACAGCCTTGCTGTTCTTGTAGGGAGAAAAAGAAAATCTCCGCCTTTTAAGTCTTCATCCTTAACGCACTGCCGTTTTCCACGGGTCTCTCCCTCTCTGTGTCTCCCTCTCTCTCTCCGCCTCTCTCGGCTGTGGTTGAAATGTTTTGACGCTCCTCCGGCTTCATTCTCCTCTTATAGTGTGCTCCTCTTCCCTGTTTGCCAACTACTCCCTCTAACCCAACCCTCTGGTGCCTCCTCCAGTGCTGACGTACTCCGCAAGGAGGCACACAAGAACATTTCACTCACACTTCAGAGCATGTTCAGAAAAACACAGAAAATGTTCATGTCCATGTCCATTCCTAAACTGTGTATAGCACATGTTATGTCTGAAAGAGCATGGTATCTGCATGTGATGAACGATGAGCTGTTGTTCCTAATCCTCCAGTTAGTGGAAGAAAAAATTATGTAACCAAAACTACTCAAGTCATATAGTTTCTAAGTAATTAACTGGGAGAACTACAACACAAGTTAGCCATTATTTGTACAGCATTGCTTACATAAGTTTTATAGCCTAGTTGTTTCATTCTGTGGACTTATTGGTCTAGCCTTTACAACATTCCTGAGGTGGATGAAAAATCATCTTAAAAGTTAAACATTTCATGAACAAGGCATGATATCAGAAACAGGACAGATTTGTAATGCTTTGAGAAGAGAGATGAAGGTGCAGTTTTATCATATAAATCCATGATGGCACATTTAAATTAATCCAGTCAGTAAAAATTTAATGAATATTACTGAGGTGGAAAAAGAAAATGACTAGTTTTGATATTAATTCTTTGAACATGAATGTTGGTGTCCCAAATCAGGTGATGAAACGTTGATATGACCAGCTGATAATTTTGTCTCTTGCTGTCAGACTTGAGGCATGTGGGCTCATTGGTTAGCACTGTCACCTCACTGTTTTACCTTTTGGTTTTTTTGGGTGCAGTTTGTATGTCCTCGTTGTGTCTGAGGGTTTTTACTTTTTCTGGGTGCTCCAGTTTTTTCCCCACAGTCCAAAGTCATGCAGGCCAGGTCAACTGGCTATTCTGAATTGTGAGTAGGTGTAAGTGTGTGTGTGTGTGTGTTCGCCCGGTGATTGACCCGTGCTCTGTCCAGGGTGTATCATTTATCAGTGGTGGAAAGTAACTAAGTAAATTTACGCAAGTACGATAGTTGAATACAATGTTGAGATACTTGTACTTTACATGAGTATTTCCACTACATTTATCTGACAGTTACAGTGACTGATTACTTCTATTAGGCCTGAAATGGCCCAACAGTATATACAGAAGTTAAAATTAGCTCCACCTCCATCTTCTACAACATTAAAGCATTGCTTACATATTAATTACTCGATCATATAACATTATAACACAGACAGAAGCCATTCTGCACCTCGATTATTTTACTTTTGATACTTGTAGGGAGTTCTTCTTATAACATTTTGCTAAGTTTGACTGATTGCTACTTCTTCCACCACCACCTTTGTCACAGCATGTGCTGGGATAAACTTCAGCCCTTCCAAATGGAGGCATGCATTATTACACTTGAGAGGGCTCTTTAATCAATGTGTTAATGACACATAACAGCTATATGGTGGTCAAACCCATTTACTGCAAGTTACAGGAAAAGTGTTTTGTCTTTTCTTAGTTCTTTCTTCTTTTATTATTATATTATAAATACCCTCAATGGTGGAGCCTATCATTCTTCCCCTCACTGAATAACAATGTGATCCATTCACACTTCTTTTCCATTGCCTGTTCTAAATAAAGAAAATGCATGATTTCACAAGTTCACCATATGTTTTCTATGCACACCATCTTTTACCTTGCAGCTGCTCATTAAATGCAGCTGAGTAGCAAAAGATCACAGTGTATCAGAAATTAATTGCTACTGACGTGGAGTGCCTCACCATCTGGACATCTATACACTGTACTTAGGTCAGACGTTATAGCTACCACTAAATGAAGTGCGTGAGTTAAAGCTGTGCTAGGCAACTTTTCACAATGCTGGCTCCAGATAGCAGGGCGGGGTGACTGTCTGTTCCCTGTCAAGAGGCAAAGGATCTAATATCAGTGAGTCCAGGTTTCTCTTTATAGAGCGCTCGATCACTCCTGTGCAGAGACCTGTCAACTACCAGAAATTTTGGCTCCATTTTTACGAAAAAAAAAAACCCCCTCAGTGCAACTTCTTCTGCACATTTATTCGTATATAGACCTCTGTAAATCTGAGAAAAATACTGTACAGCCATAATGATGTGAATATGTTTCTAAGCAGCAGCAGCAGCCCAAACCTCAAACACTCAGTATTATGTGTCATCCAACAACAGGGACACAGCAGTCCCTCCCATTCGCAGTGTTTTGATATTCTTCATGGCTCACCAGATGAAAACAAATCCAGCTCTCAGGCATGAAAATCAGCACAATTATTAGGCCCTGTGTGTCTGCGTATATTGTTCACCAGAGTACACAGACATTCATTTACCAGGCCATGTATCGATAGATTCGAATTTTTTCATATTTTCTCCCACATATTTTATCAATGAATAATGATTACACATTCATGCTCAAGTGATGTGAAATGACAGATGTGTATGACTCTATTTTTAGATTTCATTGGACTCTGTTTTTTTCCCCCTTCCTCAGCCATCAATCACCTTGTGTTGACAGACAAGCAGAACATAGTTAACATTAAGATGAGGGGAATTACTTTATTTCTCAGTACAAGGGACCACACAGCCTGTGTTCTCTCACAGACAGATTATTTCAGTCAGACTGAAACGTTTTATCTGTCTCTGAAATGTACCAGCTGAAAAAAAAGGGAGAGCCACTGAGCTTTCATGAATACTGAGCAGGAAATTGAGTGGAAAAAAAAAATCATAACTGGAGTCATAAGTTGCATGCTGCATATTATGCCACATGGGCTCTGTGACCTTTACGAAACTGTTCAGAATCTATTTTTGGTTGCTTGAAGTAAAGATTTAAAGACATGTTTACCCCGATGATGGACTAAGTTTGGATGTAGCAGGAATAAAAGTGTCAGACTTTCATTGTCACACAACAATGACTGAGTTCAACACTGAAAGTAATATGAAGGGAAATAAGGACCACAACATTTGGCTTTTGCACAGATAAATTCTGAACTGGTGTGTCAGAAATAAAAAAAATCCACTGAACCAGTTTACTTAAACCATCTTGTGTTATTTTGAGCCTTCACACTTCATGTGTTGGGAAATTGCTGTTTTTTCTTTGAATGGGAATTGCTTGGGAATTTCAGCTGCCATGTTCATAAGAAATATAACTTAATTACTTGTTCAACTTAATCAAAGCCATATAAGCAAATTAATCTGGGGCAAATAGTGTTTCCAGGTTAAAACCTTGTATCATACATTTTTAGACACGCTAGGAGGCACAGCTCTGGGGATAGCAATGTAGACCTGTGGGTTGGTCCACCACTTTGCTCCAGAGTGAAATATCTCAGCATCTATTGGATGGATTCCCATGAAAATTTGTAAGACATTCACAATCCTCCCAGGTTGAAGCCTACTGAGTTTGGTGATCCCCTGATTTTCCTCAAGCACTACCACAACATTTTTAGTTTTTAGTAAAGCAGTTGTTGTGGAATTATGTACAGATATCCTTACTGTTCAGAGGAGAAATCCCAAGAACTGATGACTTGGGTGATCCCCTGACTTTTCTTCTCTAGTGCCTGGTAAATGTAGTTGCTTGTAATGTAAATGTTTATTAAATGTCCATTTAGTGAAGATTGTGTATGTCGACTAGTTGGATTAGCACAAAATTTGGTACGGAAATGTAGGTTCCCCAGAGCATGAATCTTAATGACTTTGGTGATTCCTCCACCTTTAATCAGCACTGTCATCAGGTCAAAATTTTCATTTGTCCAGGGCTTTGGTCCATGACCAGATACCTGCAAAACCTTAGCCTCACAGGGCTGCGAGCATTGCTGTAGACTCTTAATCTTGTTTTAGACTTGATGACAAATTATCCAAAGGATTTTGAATGTGTGTCATAAGCCTCACAGGTTAAAGAACTCCACTCATATAGATATAAAGAGTGAAAAAGCTTAATGTCATCCGACAATGACTGTGGATGGGGTTAAAGCAGAGAAACGAATGTATTAGTGCATGGTTATCCTGCTTATGTTGGAGCTTTTTCACAGCTCATTACAGAGGAGGATGCTATCTGTCACCAAACCTGAGGATGTGAGGTTTTTATCCAACAGCAATGAACGCAGGAATATTACAATATGTGTACTACTGTTCCTGCATAAAGACACTCAGGCTTTGTTTAATTATTTTGATGAGAGAATCAGACTTGAAGAGGCACTTCAAGTGAGTGTTGATGATAATTATGATAAGTGTATGAAATTAAAAGACGTGACACACTTGTTTTGATCATCATCAGCAGCAATGGTATTACAAGTGCAAAAACATATTGCAGTACAACAGGCTTTTTTTAATAATGCAACCTTTGTATTAATGACACTTGTAGTCACTCCACAATGTAATTCAAAATTACCTGTCACCATTCAAAACTGCACCACAGGTGGCAATGGCCATTACAAAAAGACCTTCTTAGAATTCTAGAAATATAATAAATCTTGTAGTGCTCGAATATTACGAATGATTTTAAAAATTAAGAGGGCAGGAATAGATGCAGTTGGCACATTTGGTTCACCCATAATTATCTAACTTAGACCAAATATTCACCTGACAAATGTGTGTGATTAAAAATTAAAATGTCCATTTCATCCCATGTATCATCTATTGGCTGATGGCATGTGTTGTTACATGTGGTTTAGCTCAAGTTCAGGAAAGACTCGTGCCAAATGTGCTGCAGCTGAACCTGAACATCTGGGCAAAGCACATATGGAATTGTCAGGTTTTTTTTCAATTTAATCTGAGCTTCATGTTCAATGCAAACTAGTCCCTGAGGCACTTCTAGGTGGGCACTACACTGTTCATGTAACCACACAATATAGCGTATATACATGCCAGTCGAGCCTTCAAAGTAGTGTCTCATATAAATTCAATCACACACCGCTTTCACTGCTCAGCCTGAAACCGCCATTTCTACACAAGTGGTTTCCAGACATGCAGAAGTTGGCCAGTCCACAGCGACAGGTCACAGATTGTGTCAGTCAACACAATTCTGTACCTCATTTCATGACAGAATGGAAATTGCAGTCTTATGTCTTCGGCTATTTGTCAGTCTGGGTATTGTGTGTGTGTTTGTTTGTTTTCGGTGCAATAGAGCACAGTGACGTCATCATAAAGCTTTGTTTGCCTGAAAGGGGTCTGACCTTGAGTCAGTGTCACCCTGCAGTCTGAAAGTGGGTCTGTTTTCACAAACAAACCCATTAGAGGAGGTAAGGGTTGTTTGTTTGTTCTGTACTCATTGAGTGTAACCAGAGAAACCTCTGTACTGTAGTTATTAAGAGTAATATTCAGGGGAATAATCTATCTTTCCACAGAGCCGATTCTTGTTCTTCTGTTTGGTCACATTGCAGTTTTATGTGACACCTTCCCGTTTTTATCTGTAACAAACCCGACGCCTGAAAACTACATGCTCCATCAGGTCACCTCAGAGAAAATGTGATTTATTTTGCTTTTGCACACAGTGTAACTACCACACTAACACCTAATCTGCTGTTGGAGGACAAGTCATTAGCAGTGAGCCAACAAAACACAGAGCTGAGGAGGAAAATGACAAAAAGTTAGTAGAGCAAACAAATTATGTCAAATGATCTAGAGTGGCAGACGCTTTGTACCACTTTACACTCCAGCAAACATGATTCCCTTTAGACCCCTGCTGTGTCTTGGGTTAAAGAGTACACCAGCTTTTTGGTAAATGCATAGTGTGACAATGTTACGGTTATTACTGAATATATGAATGTTAAAAGAGTGGTCACAGTTTTACATACTTGTAGTTTACTACAATGTATTTTTACATGATGTCACTTGGCCCCCGTTTGTCTTATGTATAACCATTACATTTGAGTTGCAGAGGTAAGCATCAGTTTTTCCAAGAAATCGATACCCCAACATGCTAACATTTTCTGCTTAGCACCAAACAGACAGTACAGCTGAGGCTGATGGGTGTGTCATTAGTTTTGCAAGTAGTGGACCATGCACTAAAATAAAATTTTGACCAGATGATAGCACAAGGCGAATGGCCAGCGGATCAAAGTTATTACACTTCAACCTCTGGGGACCATGATTGTGTGCATCAAACCCATCACAGTAATCCAGTTATTGAGTTATTTCAATAAAAAACAAAAATGTTCACCTGACATCTGAAATGATATAGCCTCTGAATATCTGTAGCAAATTTCAAAATTTCAAAAAATTCTCAACCAACTCTTTCCTTATCCAAACAAAGAAAGTAACCGTAAACTGCGCTCAGATTTTATGATGTAAAACTAAATTTAAAAATCTTATTATCAGTTATATTTGTCTATATTGATCTTACATAGTATCATTTCACATTTTCATACAACATAACACGTTTATATTTTTCTTGTGTCCTAAAAGCATGGCACAGCATAGATCATTCCTGGTTTCCTGGGTAGAAACCTCAGTCTCAATTTGGGAAATAGTTTTAAAAGAATCCTTTACAGGGTTCAGATTATTAGATTATTTTGCTCTTGCTCCTCAGAACAGCATTAAATGTTGTGAAATGACCTTCTTTGTTTTTTCAACCATCACCTGATATTTATTTTTCAGAAAAAATAGACGCTTAGTTCTGTGACTTGTAACGATTGGTAAAACACAAGAGGCACAAACTACACTAGACGTGTACCAAGTGAACAGTTCAAGCTGATTTTTCATAACCTCAGACATGTACTGAACACAAAGAGGTGAAGCTGCTACCAGTCATCCTGACACCCAGCAGTAAGTGTATCTAAGAGCTCATCCATCCACAGGTTGACATATTCTTTCAGTTCTTTAATGACAGTCAGGACCTTACAGTGGTATACTCTTTCTTTGTCAGTGTCTGTAGTGAACTGACTCCAGCTGGAGTTGGATTCTTGGTTAACCATGATGTACTGGAGGATTAAACAGCATGTTGGCCTTGTTGTCACCTCTGATATATTATAGCCTCATTCACATCTGTAGCCTGGTATCATAGACAAGATCAGGATCAAGTAAGGCTAATGTTGCAGAGAAACTGGATGGTGTAGGCAGAGATGCGTCTAATTGAAGCAGGAATGTCTAATTACACAGACACTAATTTGGATTTTTTTTTTTTTTACAGCTAAACAGTGGTATGTGTATCTGAAGGGGGGAGGGGCTTATTAACAAGTTTATGTCTCACAGAAACAAGCTTTTAATTATTTGAGATTAATGCTACCTGCGCCAAGGTTTATGTTTCGTTTCAATCCTGTTTGCAGTGTGATTAAAGAGGTTGTTTGTAGACTCTAGTGTGAACTTGGAAGCAATATGTAATCCCTCCACATGCGCACTTCTGTATATTTTCTGATGCTGAATACATTCAGCATGTGTATGTATTTAGCATCTTAAATGTGCAACATTAAAAATTTAGGATATTTTCAAGTGTTTGCAGAGGTATTATGGAGACTTCACAGTAAAGCTTACATGTGCCGGCTTGTTACATCAGTCTTACCCTACCGGCTCTGGTTCCTCCTGAGCATCGGCCCCATAATGCTGACCAGATAATGCGCTCATCTCCGACCCACTCACCTGCAGTCCTCTCTAATGTTGGGCTATCACAGCATCTGAATCTTTAATGCCCAGATGACATGTCCACAAAGGAAGTGGCCTCTTTAAATATGTAGCCTATCCAGTTGTTCTGCCGGCTTCATTACCACGGTTATCTGTGCACGGCATGGAATTCATAATTTATGTTTTTCAAATATTCCCTCAGATGAGTAGAGGCGTACACAGAAATCCCATTCATCTCCAATGCAAACACATACTTGTATGTAAGATCAACTGCTCCAGATTAACCAAACTAGGAATATTCATATGCAGAAGTATTTCTATTTATCAGTAAATGCAGGATTTTCTTGATGAATACAAAAGTAGATCAAGGGGTCTGCAGTGCTTTGATATCACTACCCGCTGATTGTTAGGGTGTTTAGAATGCAAATACAGCTGCCTGCTTTTGCTGCATTTAGTTGCTTGGTGGCCGATAAAAGCAGGTTGCATTCACAAGCCCGCTGAGCTGCGAGCGCCTTCAAACAATGTTGACCCCTCGGTGCCTCTCCTTTTATCTGTGCACTTTACTATTTGTGGCAAGGTCAATTACTGCAGCAGCAGAGATTAGTTGTATTTTATTAGGCATCCTCTTTAGCTAATGGCAAAGGTGAGCTCTATTCATCCCTGCCTGGCAGCAAACACAATCAGAGGACAATGTAGAACAGACAGTTTTGACTGTGAGGCAATATGAATACACAGTACAAAGTGCTTTGTACTGTGATTGAAAAACACTTGTTTTGACGCTGCCTCTTGCTCTTTCAGATAAGCAGTATGTACGGTAAGGTCGGGTTATTCCTGGGTCTCGGTTGGTTACCTAGAGGTGCTTTGGTTTATTCCCAGAATGCAAAGACAGACAAGTTAGGTGCATCCTGGAGCAGGCTCCAGCACCGTGTGACCCTGGACAGAAATAGCTGTTTGCAGCAAAGGAACAATATAGTATATAAAAAGGGGTGCGACTGCTATTGGAGTGGGTGATGCCACAAAATTTATTACCAAGTAATACCAGAGCCAGAATCACAAACAGTGATTCTAATAGCAATAGTTTTTGTTCTTAGAAGCAACTACTATATAGGTAAGAGCAATGTGTCATGAGTAAAGTGCATGGAAAAAAAAAATGAAAAAAAAAAACATGACAAAACACGACAATATAACAACATAACACATGAATCTTCGACTGAACTGTTGGTGGCTGGGTTGCACTGTGGGCTAGGATTTGACGAAGAAGAAGAAAGCGTGGAATAAAAAAGACGATATTTGAAGTTGTGCTGCATCAATTCTGATACTTATTTATAAACTGGCCACAATGAGTTATATGGTGTATAGAAAATGCTTAATCGGTGGAGTACTCTCTTAAGCTTTTCTTTTTTACTATTCTTTGTTAAATATGTAATGACATGCATGTTAAAACCCAGGCGAGTTTTAATGGTAAATGTTTATTGAATGAATTTTCTGAAATAACAAGAAGATGGTGACACGCAAGCACACGACAGCAGCAGAGAAGCAAAGAGTGATCCTGCGACCAAAATGCTAGTTATTGATAATGGCATCTAGGACATTGATCTATAGGACTGATACAAAACTAGACGAGAACAACAACAAAACGACAAAACAATGATGATGCTAGTAGAGTAAGTCCTCCTCTCTTTAATCGGTTCATTGGTTTAGTGGAATGATCTTGTGGGTCATGGTCAAAATATTGCAGGACTTGGCTGGTGACTGGTGTATCCATTCTGAAAATAAGCCCCTTGTTGACTCTTTCATCAGGACAAAAGTGCAGTTATGAAATAAAGTCATTGACCCTGATTAAAACCAGGACTTTGGATTGTTGGATTTGCGCATCGCCACATGTTCTGCATTAGTTTATAGTTCAAATATACATAATGTTGTTGTGTGCAGCCTTTGTAATGAATATGAATATGAATGTCTGGTTTGATGATGCATCTGTCTCATTGCATTCATCCTTTTTGACTGTTCAAACGACACTGCACCATGAATCCTGCACCTCAAAGGGGAGAAGAGCATGTGTACGCTGAACAAGTCGCCACAGTCACAGTTTGGCGTTACTTTGTCGAACAGGTACAGGGCTCACATGTGAACACGCTCCCTGTCCAAAACAATGAGCAGTTAGTCATCCCTGTATCTGATCTCTCTCTCTCTCCGTGCTGTCTCATGTGCTTGTTCACTCCAGTGAATAGAAACCTGACACCTTCAGAACAAAGTGATGGAGATATGAAGAGATGAGATATGAGACAGACGCAGCGATCCAGAATGTGTAGCCTCAAGGTGGTTAATTGTCGCAGGAGGTTGATAACTACCTCAGTTTCACACAGAGCCTAATTAGACATCCTGTTAACATTGAGACAGCCACGTGCTGCTGTGTGTCTGAGTTTGTGTTGTTCCGTAAGTGAGTATGCTGTGCGCCATCATTATGTAAGTAAGACGAAAACAACATACAGTAGTTAAAGAAACACAAACACAATTTCAAGACTGCGCAACAGAGAAACCTACAGAAAGTTACAGAAAGTATGATTGTGAAAATAATGTAATGATGTAAAAAAAGAAATGTGTGAAAGAAATACACATTGACGTTTTAGGAACTCAGCTTCTTTACTTTTCCCCTCAGGAATTAGGATCAATACCAGTTTCATCTCCTTGCTTTCAGTAGATCAGTCCAGGATGTGTTAATATCCTAGCTTAGCATAAAACAAGGGAAAATAGCTTGCCTCCACTGAGTGAGGATTTATTTACCTTCAAAAAGTTTAGAAATCATCTTCACGTTTGTTTGTTTTTTTGCAGTTATTTCACAGTGAAGACAGGGCTTCAGCTGTTGACGGTAAGTAAATTAATTAAGCAGTTCCTTTGCGTAAGATATTTTCTCATTTAGGTATGGTGGACAATTTTCCTTTCTACATGGGCGAGTCTCATGGATGATGTAGAATTTAGACCTGTCCGCCATGCCGAAGTGATGGAAAAAAACAGTTTGTTTTCTCACAAAAACAGTGCTGGAATAATTTAAACTGGTGGCCATGATATAAACCCATAAGGTTGTTCCATTATCTGTAAAAGTCTCATGTCTTTGTGTTAAGTAACATTAAGGATATATAAACTGAAATGCGAATACGGAATGAGTAAAAATTGCTCACAGAACTAGCACCACTCCCACTTTGCAACTCTATTCGTGTTGGAATAAATTTGGTTTTGAGGAGTAAGTATGTTTACTAGATTAACTACCGTCTTGTGAAGCACCGTGTATCTATTTTGACAGTCTATAGTTTTTTTGAATCCTGTTTCCTTATTGCTGCACTAACTCATTTTTACAACACCTTTGGTCGAACTCTTGCTTGTGGAATCTGATTGTTTTCTGATTTGTAATCACTTTCTTTGATTTATTGTCCAATACTGTTTTCAGTTTCACAATTTTCACAGTCTCTTCCTGTAAAAACCTCAAAACCAATCTGGCCCTCCTCAGCCTATATTCAAAGTGTGTTTAGCTTGCTGCATTGCCGTGCACCTACATGCATAGTGAGGGTGGAAACCCATAACTTTCCAAATCCCTATTAAAGATATGAGGATATTACAGGGTTTTAATGTTAAATTACTGTGAGATATATTTATTCACTGTAACTTCTACTTTGCATTTTGGTTGCAGGCAACCCAAATAACAGAAAATGGTGAGTAAGATGAACTTTTGTTTGTAGTCCCACTGCATTATAGCATGCATCTTGGGGTATTTATGTCATTAGAAAGAAATACCGTACAACAAATGAGTGAGTAAGAGTGAAGGAAAGTTATTTGTTATGTTATCTTATTTTTGAGCTAGTAGCATCTGTTAACTCTTGGATTATTGTTCAGAGATGTGTGCTCAGGTAAATCTATTTTAATCTGACTGAAGGCTGCTTTATTGTGAAATTAAAACTGCCTGATCTGGAAAACAAAAATGTTTATTGCTAAAGTTTAAAGGTTTATGAAATCAGTAGGTTAGAGCCTATTGCTGGTGCAGAGACAACCCACCAGCCCACATTCAATTTTGATTAGACACACCCTCATAGTTTGTAATCACCAGCTATAATTTTGCATTGGTGATAAACATTACCATTAAAATTAACTGCATGAAAACTCGAGCCCTGTTGGAGAGGCAAAGATGTAGTGGTAAAGGCAGGACAGGTGAATGACAGGAATTTGTGACCAAGATTTAAAACCACAGTCAATTTATCAAATTATTTCAAAGGGTATTAATATGACAACATTATATAAGCCAACATTTTGTGTTTTGAGTTGGATTTAGAACTGAGCCAAAAGCATTTGTGCCAAGTGTGACACAGATATTTTTATATTTAACCTGAGTGACAAAAAATTACATTTGTCTTGCTAAGGATTAGACAGCAGTGTTTTTTTCCCACTTGTGTAAATCCCATCAGAGTTGGCTGCTCGCCCGGTGTGTGTTTTGACCGAGTGCAGTGTATTCAGGCTTTCAGGCTGACACAGAGATGGTGTGATCATCTCTCAGTGCCGCCTGTCAGTGGTGACAGCCAATAACACTGCTGTGACCTCCCAACACACAACAGCACAATGGAATAATTAGCTGGATAGACTTACAGTGCTAAACCACAACACACACAGGCATAATGTTGCTGTGTGAAATCCTCATAATAGCGGCTTTTCATGTTTCCACTTGAGCTGAAGGATTTCATGCTACTTTAGAGTCGTGACAACAAGTTTTGAAGGTTGCTGAAATGCAGCTGAAATGCAGCAGAAGTTAACTTCTGAAGTTAATGCTAACTTCAAACCTCTCCTGCAGCACAATCCATTTCTCTGTTGTCCAATTGCATGTCCAGGGTATTCCAAATAGATGCTTTTGCCAGAAAATGGCTGAATCCACTGCTTCTGTTTGTTGCTTGTGTATTGAGCACATTTATCCAAAAACATCAACAACAATTTGGTTGTTGAGTATAACATCGGCCATGTCGCAGGTCTTTGCTGGCACTAAGATTCATATCCTATTTTGACATAGGTAGGTAAACATGTTGTAATATGACACACAACATTAGATTGCACTTTAGAAATTGTGAAATTATTTTATTTTACTGCTCTTTGTGAATGCCTAATGATAGTTTTTGTAAAAAAAGAAAATAAAAAAAAAAGAAAAGTGTAAAACTGTGCACAGAACGATGGTGTCAAAACCTGTTTCCTCAAGAGTTTCAGGGAAAATAGCACCACTCTTAATAGTTAGCTTCAAGGTGCCTTTGAGAAAATGGATTAATTCCTTAATTGAAGCAAAAGCTGCTCAGAGGTAGGCAACAAAACACTGTGATTGCACTGGACAGCTCCCTGATGTTAAAGTACTTATTTTTGTTGAGCTTAGGGCACTGAAGAGATAATCTTAATCTCTATAAGGCTCACTGTTGTGTAAGTAGTGGTCAAAATATGTGGATAAATAACTTGAAAACTATTACCATCATGCAATTTTGGCTCCAATCTTTTTATTCCAATTGGATTAGGAACCACACCTAACAAGAAACTCGATATTTTTAATTGTGTCTATATCTTGATATATCTAGATGAACATCGCTTCCTCTATATTTACAGTCTCAAATGGAAAAACGAAGAATGTTAAGAAATGGTGAATACTGTCTGTCCCCTTGTCAGAGGACACATACTGGATAGAAGTATGGTGATATCGGAGTGTGAGATAAAAATGTTTTACACACTCACCCCTGGCTCCACCCATCCCATACAGTACATGCTCTCCCATGGTAAGCCTCATTAATTTCCTCATTCCCTGCACAAACACATTAAAAACCAGAAATAGGGTCACATCTCCCCTCCCTCTCTCGGTTGTTGGATTATTAAAGACTGTTCTTGTCCCTCTCAATCAATTGGAATGACTTTTAGAGACAGAATTGCTTTGGAGAGGTGATTTGTGGGCTGGGCAGTTTGTGTGGGTTGAGGTATGGACAAAAGTTGAATTGATAGATCTTTTGTTCCTGTGTCATGTATCTCTACTGTGTTATTGGCTTTTATTTAACTCAAATTCATATAATTCTACTCTGTGACTCTGTGAAGTGAACGCAGTCGCAGCGTATAGTAAACTTCTCTCCCTCCTGTTAAGCATCAGTGATCAGTTCAGGGTTGTTTATTGACTGGAAGTCTCTGAGATTACCTGGCAGTCAAAAAGAGTGGGCAGCGCTATGAGATCTTTATGTGGGATTTTCTGCAGTATGAGTGTGGATGGTGCTTTTTAATTACTGTCTCTTCAGCCTTTGCTGCTCATGCTTTACAGCCAGTCAATGGGACCAACCCAGCCTGACCTTTCAGAGTAAAATTCACAGTCATGGACCTCATGATCCTGGCTCAGTTCAGGCCTCAGTAGACTGTCAGCTTTAGAGTGAAGAACAAAGCTCAATAGACCTAAAAGTGCATTACTCATCATTTGTCAATATTAGACTGATAGAACAAGTGTTCAGAGATGAAACTAATGATGTGGAGGCAGTGTCAAGGGCTCTTCCTCAGGACGGCATTGGTTCCAGTCATAGTAACGTTGTACACATCTGTCATGCATTAATGTCATGCACCTTGAGGCTCAGCTCTCATGAGCCTTTTACACCTGCATGTCAGATTTTCAATCCTTACTCCCATTATAAGATGGTCTTAAACCAAAAATGATGAGTAGAATGTGTAATTCAAATGCAGGATCTGAGTCCAAAATACCATCACCAGAAATATTTGGTAAGATTTAAGGAAACAAACAACTGCTGAATCAGCAGCCAGGCATTGACAATCTACAGGAAGAGGAAGTAAAGCAAACAGCAGACAGACAAAATGAAATTTATTGTATCAGTCCATAGTATAGATGGATGTCGGATGCAGCTGGAGCAGAAAGGATTTGTAAAAAAAGAAAACTAGTGTACTACTACAGAATCATGAATTGTATCTCAATTTCGATACAATATAGCTCGCACTGTCACAGCTGCACAGAGCTCACCCCTGCTATGGCTACTAGATTTTTTTAAGGCTCTGTTCATATAGAGTATGTTTGCTCCTTTTCATTAGTGTCCCTTTAAAAAAAAAAAAAAAATCACAGTTACACATATATTCTCAGCTGGGAGCGACATAATAGTCTACATCCCATCCACAAATGGTATTGGCCGTTAAGATGGTCTGCTGGGACATTCACTTTTTTTTCTCAAGGGCATCTTGACATTATAGCCACTGATTGAAACCACATCCCCACTGTGTCATTATGTCGCCCACTCTGGTACACTTGATGACCGCTCACACCACAACAGCCAGCTGCTGTTTGGACAAACTGACACTGGAGACTTAAACATGCTATTAAGCGAATGTTAATCACATTACCATATGGTATCTCAACAGTTAAACACTCTGTCAGGAAGGAATTCATGCTTGCTGTATGTTTTTGTAATAACAAGTCAGGCAGTGCGGTGTATTCTATAGACTTACTAATGTAATCTTGATATAAGGTTTAAAGATGGCAGTGTCGGCCTGTCAGTCAGTTGATCATCCATCCTTTTGGTCCAGACTGACATATCTCTTGGATTGGATGAATTGCTGTGAAATTTCTACAGACAATCATGGTTCCTAGATGCTGAATCTTAATTCATGAACAGCAGCTTCACATTTGTGGTTTTGAGTGAAATGTTTTGAGTGAAATTTGGTACTCACAATCATGTTTGCCTCAGGATGAACTGTAATTACTTGCAGTGACCCATGAAGTTTTTTCAAGTCATCAAGTCAAAATTGAAATCTAGCCAGTATTTCAGTTTGTGACTAAATACCTGCAAAACTAATGACATTCATCAGCATCAGCAGTACTATGGGTTTTGTGCTAATGAGCAAATGTCAGCATGCAAAGATATTATGCAATGCTGTTTTATAGTCCGTATTGTTTTCATGTGTCACTAGTCCAGATACACTGTAAGATTTGTTTTAGCTTTTTGACTCACTAGAGTTGTTTTGCAACTAAAATCTGCCCATATTTGTTCTGATGAATACTGCATTCATGCATGTGAACATTTTAGCGATACAATTATGCAAAATCCTTGATTTTAGCCTTATAGTTATTTTTTACAAATTGTGTCCGTATATCGTCACTGCATTTGAACTCATCTCGAGTAAGAAGCTAGCAGACATATAATTTACAAATCTGATGTCATGAAGCAGAGCTTATTTTACTGACATGCATCTGTACCTGAACATGCAAATCAGCCCTCACTAGCAAACAAAAATAGTGTATGTAGCTCTATTTCTTTTATTGCAGTGTGCCACTCTTAGCACTGCTCCAACTCTCATGTGGTCTCACAGACACATCCTAAGAGAATGACTGACAAGGTGAGCATAATCACTGCCAAGGTTGGGTGATTCCGCCAGGCTATATCTGATAAACCAAATGAGATGGAGAAATGATGGAGCGCAAACCTGGCAGTGCAGCGTAGAATCTCTCACTCTTTCTCTATTAGTCTCATTCTCTCTCTTTCTCTCTGTCTCTCGCTCTGCCTGTCTGTGACTTTCTCTCTGAGCCCAGTCTTGTCACCATTGTGACAAGTGAGCAGAAGGAAAACCAGAAGGCATACAGGTATACATAGATATTTGTTGTGCTGGGTGCTTTTAGGAAACATATGCAATGTCAGTCTAGAGGGACAGGGACAGATTTTTGCTTCTTCCAACACTTTTGTAGTCATGTTTACTTCACTTTCTGTATTTTTTCTTCAGACTTTTCTTCACCTGTCACACGCTTTCCCTCCTCTGTGAGCAGTTTTTTTTCCATGTATGACTTATGATAAACCACTTATTAGCTGACTCAAATCAAATTCAACACATTAATTTCCCTCACTCGTAATATAATACAAGATGTCGGTGAGCTGTTCCTTTTGGAAAAATTTCTAATGTTTAAAAATAGCTGGACAATATTTAAATGAGTCTTAGTCATTTTACATTGTATTTTCTGCACACCTGGTGACTCAGCAATGCAGGTGCTAATTTACATGGCATCAAAGTCAGGAGCAACATCTTATTCCACCATTGCTCAGTCAGAAAATTAGATTGCTTCATTGAGCAAACACACACGGATTACATGCTGATTAGCTGTGTCTGTGCCCGTCTGAAAACACCTAATTCATCAGTGACCAATTACTGGTGACCTTTAGTGACCTCCGAACTTGACATCAGAGGGATCTATGGTAGAGAGTGCCCTTTGCCTCATGCAATGAAGTGAGGCTTTAGGAGATTGTCCTCACATTTAAATTGCTCAATCCACTGTCCTTGGGTAGCTCCAGCGAATACAATGAGTCATTACAAATGAAAATCCACTTTCTGTTTTTTGAATTACATTCACATTCACTGAGCTGGCCACTCAGTCATCATTGTGTTGACTCAGTGTGGAGAATCAACTGTATGATGAACAGAAACTGATGAATGAGGCTGTTTTTGTGCTTTTTTTCCTATTTTTATGTTCTCTGTTTTTAGAAGGACAAATTGTGATGAACTTGTTTTGTTTTTTTGACTTAAGATTGCTATGTTGCATAACAGTCTGGTAAAGCTACAGACAAAGTACTGCAGAAAGCAGCTGCAAAATGCAATAAGAAAAGAAATCTTTACTGTACATTTACTATACCTCTGGGTCTTAAGGCAGCTTATTAAGTGTATTTCATGTTTTAAGCCTGTAGAGGGCAAGGCATAAATCTGAGGGGTGTGTTGGCTATTTTATCTATTAAACTCATTATCATTTATCACCTGTAATCAGTTCAGTTGGTGACTATGATCATTTGTTATTGGTTTTTAAAAAAAATTCTAGTTGTTTTGCACCTGAAGGAAAAAGATGAATGTCTTTAAACTAATTGAACTGTTTACACCAGTGCACATGAAGTGTAGCCTATAACCAGCAGTATGCCTCAGTATATAGCTGCAGGCTGCCACAAGATGAGCACCAACTGTACCTGCTTTTTTCACCTGAATGCATTGTTCAAACAGCAGCACACACTGAGACAAGCAGTACCTCTATCATTCAGTTCCCTCTGCCAGGCTGAGTCAAGTTCACAAATATTTTATTATGCAGGTCACGAGCCAACACTGAGTTTGGTCAACACAGTATGTTTCAGTATGGATGGGAATCCCTGAGGGGAGAAAACAGTAGTAACCATACATCTCAAGGTTAAACAGCTGTTAAATACAAGGACATTTAAGAGTTTGTAGGTTTGATGTGCTCTCAGAAAAAATATCAAGTAGTGTGATGAGTTATGTTACTATATACTGTATAGTATGTTATTATATAAATTAACTAGTAGTTCAACAAACCCACTGTGAGCCAGTATCACTGTCTTCAGTATTCAGTATGTGCTACCGTGTGGAGGCAAGTTGTAGTATATGAGTTATGCTATTAGTACAGAACAACTTGGTCAGGACAGGTTGTATTTGGGAAGCCACGAGTGGAAAATATATATGTAAAGACATTGTTTAAGTAGTCAACACAGAGGCTTCAAGGGGCTATTTGTAAGTTTTCTCTGCTGCTGAACGTGGCTTCTCGCTGTCAGCAGTCAGTGGTGATGACGGTCGCCTGTCAAGAGCTTCAGCGATCATCACGTTTAGAAGAGGTTAAAATATGTCTTCTTAGCAGCGCTACTTCTTCAGAGCAGCCTGGACGCTAAAGTGACTCGGTATCAGAAAGTGACGAGACGGGCCAACTGGGTTGGGGCTAGCTGGTTAGCATGCTAACTTCAGTAGAAGAAAAGAAGTGATAGAAGCAGAAGCAAAACAAGAGTGTTGCTTTCCACTGCTGGAGATAGGTGAGTAAGGGAATGAAGTTTGATGCTAAACTCACAACGTTTCTTCTAAGTAAACAGTGGTTAATGCCAATGTTAGCTGTGTACCAAAAATATACATACAGCTCCTTTAAATTATGGTTAAAGATGGTTGGGGTTTGGTGTAGTTAAAGTTTGGATATGAATCCTGAAAGGACTTTTTGTTTATAATAATGCAGAAAAAAATTAGTTAAATAGTTAACTGTTCTCGCCACATACATATTAGTTTATATAGCAAGAGGCAGGTTCAAGCAGATGGGACAAATAAAGAGAAACATCACTTGTATTTTCTGTTTGTAAAATTACTGATTGATTTTATCATTATTAAACTATATTCTATCTGAAGGTTTTCTTTCAAACCAGTCTGAATTTATTATGATGAAGGACAGTGTTGGCAGGATTTTTCATCTCTTAAATCAACAACTTTGATAAACTTGTGTCTTTTGGGATTATAAACATTGCTTCCTTTCACAGTAGGGGGGCTAAGCCTTAGAGATTCAAAGCAAATGTCCTTCTTGCTATAAGAACTAAAAAAAATCTGAGATACATTTGGCCCATTCATTCCATTGTTTTATTCAAGTGGGAGCCAAACTACTGACATTTCAGCATGTAATAAATCCAATCTTTGCCAATATAGGAAATATTGGAGCCAGGAGTTGAGAAAAGCACAGATATGCCAGTGTCTTTAAAAGGAGCAATCACTGCCTTACATAACACTGGTAAGTCTGCTTTATTGCCTTCAAGGGAGTTCACAGTTCTTCTCTCTTCATTTCGAACAAGTCTGCTGCGTGTGAGCAACAACAAACATTCACAAATACATATCTGCAGCTATTCTATGCAGATAAAAAGTGGTTTATACGGGCACAGTCAGATCTCATTTCTGTCACTGGATTCATTTATGTGATCTGTTTTACAGAGGTTTTACAGACAGTAGCAAGCATACTATTTGTGGCTACATGGTGTTTTCAGTTGGATAAAATGTCAGAAACATAGCCAGCATCAGCACAGACATTTGCCTGCTGATGTCTAATAGAAGGACAGTTACAGAAGGAAAACAGTGAAGCACCTTGCGCTGTAGTTGCTGGTACAGTATCTAGTATAGGGTATTCCCATGGCACACACTTAAAACCAGTGAGAAAGCTTCTGACCTCAGACCAGTAATGTGCTCACTTCATGGAAATTCAAGTAACCCACTTACCATCAGCAGGTGTGACCTTGCAGACACTTGCCTGCTGCATTTCATTTGCATTTTTCTCCCTGTGAAGAATGAATACAACCATTACAAACTGCTGAACACTTATGAAACTGTGGGTTGGAGCTGTGATACAAGTATCTCAATCAGAAACAATTAGGACAAAAAAAACAACTCCTTCCTGTGAAATTCTTTGTTTTTATGAATTTGAAGCAGGGTTTTCATGCTTAACGTGGAGATGGGCCGTAGTACTTCAGCCCCAGTGTGATGGTCGACACAGAGTTTAATGTTTGAGGAGTTCAAACTAAATTTTTATTCCATCAGGCTGCATCAGCATGCATCAACAGCTCTTCATCAAACCACTTAAAACTCCTCTGTCACATCCCTTTCACTCCCATGCCAACTCTGTGCAACTGCGGACAGCATCATCTGGGGTTTTTAGCCTCATTGGAAAAATTTGGAGGAAATGAGTGAGATAGATTCCTCTTGTAGAGGGTGAAGTGTGAATCAATGGCATGTGGCAACAACCCTAAAAACAGCCTCATGAATCATTCTTTTTACTCAGTTTAATTTAAAAAAAGGAAGAAAGGCTTCAGATTCTGAGGGACTCAGAACTCAGACTAAATGTGTAATTCTGAAAGAAGATTCTTCAGAAGAACTTACTTTTATTTTTAAATCAAATTTTTTGTACTTGTTAAAATGCTCTGCATACCTAAATATGTGACAGGTGCTTCAGGGAAAAATAACAAAAGAAAGACAAAAAGAAAATAATATATATATTTTGTCTACATGTCTGGGGATCAGCTTACAGTCAGACCCCCTCCACAAGTTTTCTTATGGCTTGTGTGTGGCACAGTGCATCATGCATGAGAGTAGTGAGAGCAGGAGTCTGGGGGGAGAGGTTTATTCACAGATGTACATTTGAAAGGAGCATGATGGCACTGAGCTCTGTCACTGTAGTGGAGATGTATGAGCCGCACAAGCACATCAACAACTAAGAGAAATGATTCTGTCAACACAGACACAACACCAGGGAGAGCAGAGCACACTGCTGTTCATAAATTTAAATGCATCTAATGGACCACCCTGTATAATTTATCACAAGTCATTACCACATTTTGAGTTTTATAAGTTGGAGAGGTGACACACATGTAATTAGATATGCACATTCTACATACTGTACATTACATTTTTTACATTTACTGAAACATGCACATGTAGTGCACACTCAAAATTTTTTAATCCATACTTTTTATATTCCATCCTTCTCTACTGTGTCAATAGAACTGTTGTGAATGTTCATACAGTGCCCATTTTCTTTACTCTTATCTAAATCTCTGTCTATCAGCACTTCTGTTTTATTTATATGCATCTCTTTTTCCTCTTGCTTTGTTCCAAGGTTTCATTGTGACGAATGATTTGCATAATTCCACAAGCAGAATTTGCATGATTCCTTTTGTTGAACTGAAAACATTTGTTGAAAGTATGTATTGTTCAAAGTACATTGTCTTGAAGACTACCGGTATTGTTTTTTGATAGAGGAGGAGGAGGTGTTCGACCCCAGTCTTATAAACAAACATCAAATGAAATATGGCAAGTCCAGTAGAGCTGAGATGTGAGATTGTTATGTGACGTTGGCGAGCCCTGAGAAAACAGACTGTTCCCCTCTAACCTGCCGGTCCCAGTCCCAGCGGTTGATCGCTGAATCATGCTCTCTGTCTCTCGACACAAACAACAGGAAAAATCCATCTATCCATTTTCTACACCCGCTTATCCTGTGCAGGGTCACAGAGGCCTGAGGCGTATCCCAGCGCACACTGGGCGAGAGGCAAACTTGGCAGGTCAATGAGCACACATTCACACCTACAGGCAATTTAAGGTCAGTCATCATCATAAATACGATAATCAAATGTTTTATTTCAGTGCAGTTTATTGAAATGTAAAAGCAGAATGAGTATGGCAACTACAGGGTTATTCTTTGGGTCATCTGCAAGTCAGGACTATTTGGTCAGAGTTATCATGGTATTCTCACGTGGTATACAGGTTGAATGATGATAGGATATTTTTCTGCAGCTGCTTAAAAAAGTGGCTGAGGTACAGAGGTCAGCATTTGATGCCATTTCTCAATAAACATCTTGGCTGTCACATAATGCAATGCACATAGTTCCCCAAATCTGAGTAACTACTATGAACAATAAATAGAACACATGGAAATAAACAAAATAAACGTTATGTTGGAGCGAAATAACAAGTTTGCGCGGTACCATCACGTGAGGGAGGAATTCAGCAACTAAAACATAAGCAAATAACAAAGAGTTGATCATGTTAAAACCAAGGCTCTTACATGCTTAGTTAGCTGTAGTGGAATGCCTACATGAACGTTTGTGTCTGAAGGTACTTGGACATATTTAGAAGTTTTGGGAAGCTCAATTGTTTCCAAGTTACACATGACAGCAGCTATGCCGTGAGGTCGGCAGCAGCAGCGGCAAGGAGAGAGTGTGGCTGCCGCTCTCATAACCTAACCCACGCAGCTATTTGCCATTGCTGTCTGAACAGATGATGGTTGAACTTTTTTAATCTTGTCACCATGGCTCACCAGTGGTGGCCATCTGGAAGTCCTCAAAGGGATATAGTATCGGTTTCTTGACGTGGGGTTGTGTGAGGTGGTCATATATAGTCAGTACATTACCTGCAGTAATCAGCGCACTCCCAGTTAGGAAAGCCTTCATGTAGGATATTTTTCAGCGATTTATCATCCTGTGAAAACAGCACTTTCCTTTGGCACTACATTTTTTCAACCGCTGAACTACTAACTCCACTGGAGTGCACTGTATTACAGCGCTTTCTGATTCACTCAGCTGACCTGCGGCTGTGGCGTAATATAGTTTCAGCGGTTGAAAAAATGTAGTGCCAAAGGAAAGTGCTGTTTTCACAGGAAGATAAACAGCTGAAAATATTCTACATGAAGTGTACATTTAAATGGATATTGGATTGTTTTGATGGGCGTTTTTAAAAGTAACAAGCAACACATCGCTCTGCCACTCTGCCAGTGCCCCCAGTTGGCTTTCCTAATAGGGCGGGGAGCGTGCTGATTAGAATCTACTGCAGATAATGTACCGACTATATATGACTACCTCACACGACCCCACATCAAAAAACCTATTAACTATCCCTTTAAGATATATGCAAAACTACAGATTCTGTTAAACTGTGTTGTGGCATCAAAAAAGAAAAAGACATTCATGCAGTTACCACCCCCTCACCAAGGCATAGTGTCTTTAATATGGTGATTGAGATACTTAAAACTTCCTCCATAAGTTTTCCTCCCTTGTACCAGGTCTCTTGGTGTCTTCACCCTAGCCACGTTATTTCTGTGTGTCTGAAAAGACAGATTCCTGACTGATGGAACCCAGTCACTGAACTTTGACATTATAAGTCACTAGACTTTATCCATACTTGCTGCATTTGGCTCACAGTTTGAAGTAGATGTAAGAAGTTTTCAGTGAATAAGCCCAAATCCCTCTCCTCAATGAATAGCAACGGCAGGGTGTTTCTAGGGTTAGAGGAGTGGTGTTGTAGCAAGAATTGTAAGTAGTCTCTCGGCTGTTGACCATTTAGCTATTCTCCAGGTAAATGAGAATTTCCCTGAGCATCGGAAAAAAACCTTTTCCCTTTCCCCACAACTGGCAGATTCTGCAAAAGTTCATTGAGATTGTGACTGGAAAGCAAACAGTTATGTACTACCAGGTGCCTACTAAGAAAAAATACAGTCTGTGTTTGAATGATTCAGCAGTAACCTCAGGGGGAAAATATTTATCAATCAGTACCGTACAAAAGTATGGAGTACATTTTAACAATACACATAAATGAAGGACACAATTCTGCACAATTCTCAAAAGGGGCCTTCACTCAGAGGATTATGTCCTCACAACAAGCAAGTAATCCAGACAGTCATTTCCATGGCATCTTTATCAGTGCTGCTTATCTGGAAACATGTATTGTTTCCTTGCACTCTGTCTTCTCTACGTTGGAGGGCCTAATTTCCATTTATATTGCTACTTAATGCTCACAGTCGCCCATGGTGAGGTTAACTTGGGGAGCACCCTGACACAGCAGACGGGCCCCTCGCTGAGCCAACACTGCTGACATGTGTACTGAGATGACTCCTCGAGGGTCAACTGAATGTCAGTGTGACGGAAGGGTCAAGTACAAGGTGAGTGTGTGTGAGTGTGTGTTTCAGTATAGCAGGAGGGAGAGAATAGATGTAGTTTTAATGTGGCTGTTGTTACAGTGAGTTAGGAATTATTCATGTCATCATCTCCCTCAGCTGGAGGATGAAACAAACAAAGTAAAATATTCTTATATGATAGTTGATAGTCTTGTCTTTACTAATGAATGAACGTGTCAGAACTTACATATGTATAACAAATATTTCTCGCTCAGCTGTGGTATGGAAGTTACCGATGTTTGTTTTAGATGTGTCTCAAAAGTAAGCAAAGACGATAAATGATCAACAATACATATGTTTGAATCCCACGAAACAGCTCCTCTGCATCTAAATGAAAATGAAGCCACATTACTGGAGCATAAAGGAAGATGAAGATGTTCAGACTGTCAAGTAGGATATGCATGAATACCTGAATTAGTTTGGAAAAAACTGCAAAATCTTAGGTACTATTGAGTGCTGAAGTGAGACAGATAAACGATTAAGATAACAGAAAAGATTAAGATAAGTTGATGATTGGAATTGAATTGAATTGAGATCGAAACAAGCCACTGAAGCTGAACCTACAAAATCATTTACAGACTCTTAATTATGACATTGGTTATGGAGATACAGTACGTTAAGGGCCATCCTGCACAATGCTCTTAATCACCCTCTCCAGACCCAATACAACATGTACTCATGTAAATATACTATGATTCTGCCCAGACGTTATACTCCCCAAAGTGTGTAAACGTGTTTTATAGTAACAGGTGATAATGACTGACAGCACTTCCACTGTGCTCAATGTGAGAGTCATACCTGATAAAACTACACTACTCGAAACATTGCACCATCACAGCTTCAGAGGCTTTTTATGTAACAATATCAGCATTCATTCATTAAGTCGATGCATACATTGCATACAGTAGTATCACATCACAGGCTTGTATTTAATAGGTAAAACATATGGCTCAGGCCTTATTTTTAGCTGTTTGTTTCCTGTAAACACACAGAAGTGGTGTATTGGTCAATTTGATGTTCTAAGATAACATCTGTAACAAAACCTCTCCTTTTTTTTTTCTTTTGCAAAGCTCAGACAACCTGAGAATCACTCTCAATTTATTGGGAGCTTGACAGCGAATTTTGTGTGCAGAGACAAATCATGTGGTTGCTGTCATTGTCCAAAGTGTAAATCTGTCTGATGACGGCTGCGTGCTCGTCCTCAAATCACCAGCTGTGGCATCCTCCCCTGCAGTATCACTTCACAATGACTGAGAGGCTCTGGGAGCTGCACAGCACAAACTGGATGTCTTCATCATTACAAGTGCTGCTGCGCACGCAAGAGAGATACACACAACATTACTGTATGAGGTTATATTCTTGTAGTACCATCACTAAAAATATCAGCTTGTAGCTTATTTACTCATCATGTCATCATTATTTACAGGCATGTAGCTACAGTCTACCATCGCCTCCTGATACAGCAGGGAGTTTTGGAAATGTCAGGTATCATCCTCGCTACTGCCTGGGCAGAGTGCGACTGCTGGGTGTAGGAACCAGCAGTTCCTAGGAGACCAGAGTGGAGAGAGACTGCAATTGATTTCTGGCTGAGGTGACACTTCACATCTACACAGGTGCATTCATAGTGAGAATGTTGTGGTCCAGGCTGCTGCGTCATCCAGGCCTTATCGTACAACCTTAAAGGCATTGACTCTAGAGCTGCTTGCCATTGTATAACAAAGCTACTTGCACTGGGTGGACGATATAGGTGCCTAAAGCTGATAGATTTGATTAGAACAACAATAGATATCAAACAAGACTATATCAAAACTTAGTATATAGCTTGATTAAGTCATAGGCTATTTGCATCCTGCCTAATGTCAGCCTCATTCAGCCATTTTTCTGTTTGCGTCTCTCTTACCTGCTGTGCTCACATATACAGTACTTAACAGTAGAAACACCCTGCTGTTTTTACTGTAGGTCAGACAACGGAACAAATATGAAATAGTGACTGAAATAATGACTGAAATAGTGACTTCCAAGCCATTTCAAAGATGCTGCTCTACACTGCTAAAATCCTGATTTTATAATCACAATAAACATATAAATCAAAGACAAGTGCTGTAATTTCAACTATATTTACTTGTAAAATGATCGCTCATGAGTTAGAAGCTCATGGATGTCATCTGCTGCGCAGTCAACATAGAGAGGTGTGCCTGCTAAGGGAAGGCCAAACCTCGCACTTGGGGGGCATTACTTGGAACTCTCTTCTACAGAAAGTAGCCGAGGTTTATCAAAAAAGTCTTTAGATTTGTCTGTAAGTGCTTTTTTTTTTTTTTTTTTTAAACTGTCGGTAAAGGTGTCAGAAAAGTGTGTGTCACTTACTAATGTGGCATCTGGCTTACCAATGGTGCAACTTCATGACTCACTCAACTCTATCACTCAGTCAGTCAGTGACATTCACATTTATAGCACCTTGCTGTTGTGCTCCAACCAAAAACAAGTTAGAGAAAACTAATTTTGCATTTCTGATTTTCCCCTACACCTCCACATCAGTTGTTGATGGTCTGATGACTAACTTTTTTTTTCTGATGAGAAAGATTTTCTAATTCTCTCACGATAGTGAAATAAATACCTTTGGATTTCAGACAGTTGGTTACATAATCTAATAACATCACCTTGAGCTCAGGGTTGTTGTGTTGCCTTTATCACTATTTTCTTACATTTTATACATCAAATGATTTATTGATTAACTGAGAAAATTATTATCAGATTAACTGATAATTAAATTAATTGTAAGTTGCAGTTCTAGTGTCGCTCGTTGTCGCTTCTTCCTTCTCTGTAACCACCATATTGCCTCTTATGCTGTTGAAGTTTAATATTTGTTATTATGGTGTGATGGAATACTAAAATGCTTTCGCTACGGTAGAAGGTGGATAGCTGCTATTGAGAAAGCTGGTTTGTGAGGTTGCAGTAGTTCTTTAAACAACAATTGTGTCGTAAAATGATCAATTCATTTCATATTCACATTTACTTTATCCATATGGTTAATTACATTGTTACTGCAAATGAACTCTGCACATCGTTGTTTTGAAAGATGGAGTAGGGGCCTGCTGAACATCAGTCAGCTCCAGGTTTGAATTGATGTGACTCTTTCTTTTAGCCCCAGAGAAAAGGCTTTTCTATTCTGTAGGCAGAGAAAGGTTCCATCATTAGCTCAACTCCACCAGGTAGACACTTTGCTGAGCAGGCTAAATGCAAATATGAAAGGTTCAGAACATTAGATGTGAAAAATAGGGAGCTCCAAGTGTTTCAGCAGTGAGACGTTGGTGTGGCATTTGATTCTCTCTATGGTTGAGTTTATTCTGCTGCCTTTGTTGATTGTAGCAACATTTTTCTTGTTTCTGCAAACAAATAAGAGCTTTCTTTGGTATAACAAAAAGGTAACTTAGAGTGGATTTGTCAGAGTGGGTTTTCTGGACCTGTATGCCTACAAGAGATGATGAGAGCAGCTCAGATTCAACCGAATACTGTAGCAAATATTTGGGCTGTGAAACTCAAAAAATGATCTAAACGAGGCTAAAAATCTCTGCAGAGTTGGGTGGTAATTCTTCATTAACAACTCCTTTCACATTCACAAGTAGTTTTAAGATACCTTAAGTTGATTTATTTTGATTAACCAAAGGTGGCAGGTGTTCTTATTTAAAATAAACATATTTAGATGTAATGAGTTTAATGTTGTAACTCTTCCTACTGTTTCTCACTTTCTTGATCAATGGTCATACTTAAAGACAATCACTTATGTCTCTGTTGGGACACACAGACACAGACACACACACACACACACACACACACACACACACACACACACACACAGAATACGATGTGAAGAGCACAATACTGTGTGAAGAGACTGCCTAAACCAAAACACACAAAAAAACTGCATAACATCAGCAGCCCCTCTACTCAGTTGTTGCCTCCAATTCAAAATGCAGTTGACCAGCCCCTGATTGTTATTTTAATCTTTAAGTTGTACATTTTGTAGGTGTACAGTCAAAGTGAGTGACTTTGAGTACAAGTGCAGCACATTATGAAATGATACTGTCAGTCAGTCTTAGCACAGTTTGATATAGAATGGCTGGATGGCTGCATATCTATAGGTCACGATGAAAACTGCAATATACTCAATTTTCCTCTAATTAAAACCTAAACCTTTCCTCAGTTTTTGACCCATGCAGCAGTCCTATGGGGTAGGAGAACAGAAGAGAAAGAATTACTCTAATTGCAAATGTCCAATTAAGAGCCAAAGGCTTCGCCCATGAATCCTGAAGTTGAATGGCAAAGTGTTCTCTTGTGTCCCGTACACTGAGCTAATGCCTCACCATCTACTGGGGGTATAGCAAAGGTGAAACGTCTCATTAAGTCAATGACACCATTATCTCTGGTGTTTCTTACAATGGCATCATAATTCAAATGATCCCAAAATATCTAAAACTTCTCTCTAATCTCCTGATTCAAATTGACCTCTAAATGAACAAAACGACGTGACGTTGAGAAGTTTGCATTTTTGTGTGCGTGAATCCAGGTGTTTAAATTTCGATGAAAGACATTTTTGTCATTCCCAGAGTTGTCTCTGTAATATTTGCAACACCCTCGTGCAGATAGATGAGACCTCTGCCTGGGCAGCCAGTAAGAGTAATTCTTGACTAAAATTAGACAAAGGAGAAGAGGACAGGGTAAAAATAGGCACATTTTCTTTTTTTTTCAAGCAGAGCTATTTCTGTCTCAGTTCCTCATACAAATTCTGACAAGTCATTATTTGAAGCCATTGTGTCTTCTTGTTTTGGCAGCTGGGTCGTTGGCATCGTTATTCAAAGTATCATCCAAGATTCATCTTCTCATCAGTTCAGGCACTTTTTTTTTTTTTTTTTTTTTCTCTCCACAGTATACATTATCTATGTGCAACTGTGATACTGAAGCAGTCTCAGGGCCACGGCAGCCCAGCTCAGCTCACTTTCTGTTTTCACTTTATTGATATCGCACAAATCTGGTCAAATAACTGATAATTGTTTAATTACAGCATCCCTGACACTGCTTCCCTTTGCTCAGAGGAGGCTGATTGAGCGGACGTGTCCTGTTCGACATTCACACAATTACACACATTTAGACTTTTAAGTAACCCAGAGCCACAACACTCATCTTTAACATTCTGCTACTGTTCTGTAGCAGTAAGGCGATAACTGTATTGCTAGGCACATGAAGCCAATGTAATGTTAAAAGAGAAGAATGTTTTTTTATTCACCAGCACCAATCTAGATTTCACCACTTTCTGTTTTCATTTTCAGTCATTTTACCTCTCTAAGATGACTCTACTGCGCCAACTAGTCAGTATGCATTTTCATGTGATTGGTGTCTCTTAAGATTTTTTTCTGTCCTATGCTAATTTGTGAGATATGCAGTGTGGATGTTGATGGTGTTTTTTATCATGTGCAGTCATTACATGGTATTTTTGCACTGAACAACCAATTTGTTGACAGAAGTATAATGGTTTTCCATAGATTTTCATGCCTCTGCTGAACTGATTAGACTTTGTTGGTCAAAGGTCAAAGGTCAAGGTCACAGTGATCTCATAAAACACAGTCTTGGCCTTGTGAAAGCAATATCTCAGGAACTCCGCAAGGGAATCTCTTCAACTTTGGGCCAAATTCAATTCAACTTTATTTGTATAGCACTGAATCACAACATACACTTTCTCAAGGCGCTTTACAGGGTAAAGGTTTCATATTCAACATACAGTCATAATGTTCCTATAAAACTCTTCATTGCTGGCTGGTTAGCCGCAAGGTGGTAATTCTAGTTTGTTTAGGTATAGGGTCCTTTTATTTATTTTTTTAATAAACCACTGTATTGAAATGCCAAAGTATTCCATGCAAGATATTTCCTGGAAGAGACCTTGTGTTTGTTCATATCTGTAAATCTGAAAGCTTTCATGTGAAATTGTCACTTCTACTTTATCTACATCTCTAGAGACAATTTAACAGTCTGTTAATCCCCTGAGGAATTACAAGATTTGATATTAAAAACATATAGTTTGCTCTGTGGCCACTGTGCCACCATGTAGCAGCACAAGCTTTCAATACCTGTCAGATTCCATTTTTAGCAGTGAGCGAGAAGGTGTCATGGTGACCCTGGCTCCATGTTGCTGCAGCTCGCCTGGGGGGGTGCAGCTGGCAGGCAGAGATTGGACTCAGCTGGCACTGCTGGAGACTCCTTGGGTGGGAGGTTTGTTAGGAGGGGGGGCAGTTGCGTGAGACGCGAGAGCCAGTGTGGCTGGGTTTCCCATGCCAGAGGCTAGGGCTGCCCCTCAGCATTGTATGCCTGTGTGAGACTGCTTGTGCACTGTGCGTGCTCTTGCTTCTCTACACTTATGAAGACCATTGTCTCAAAACAATGCAAGAGGGAGGAAGCTGCACTGCAAGTGCTGTCAATTTGCTGTTCCTCACTAATTTAAAGGACAATTTTTGTACTAACTTCAGTAGAAGAAAAGAAGAGGGCTGCTTTCAATCACTGGAGGCAGCTCTAAAACTGATAAATAAACAGCTGTTAATACTAACTTTAGCTTCGTAGCAGCAGCGAAATGTACAGATAGCTCCTGTAAGGTTAGAGCTAAGGATTAAGGATCAAAAACACTCAATGAATGTGTGTTCAGTACTGCAGTGACTTCACATAAGTCTATAAATTTTATTTTGTTGTGTTACTTTAATATTGCCAGAGAATTTGCATAGGGACAAAAATACAAACTGGGTTTTTAAAGTTGAAACATTGTTTTTGAACAAATCAATGAAAATAAAATTGTTTTCTGTTTGTTTTGTTTTTGCTGTGCCTCTGTAAAAGAAAAAAAATTCTGATGATTAATAGTTGTAAGAATAGAGATGAATATAAATATAAAAAATAAAATAGATTAAAAGTCAAAGCAAGACACCAAGTAATTTTAAGAAGCTGCAGGTGTACTGTGTATTTATGAAATATGGCAGAGAGGAAACTTTTCATGCAAATGTTCGTCAACCCCTGGGTCCAATATCAGGGAAGTAGTAATCTGAAATATCTGATGTCGCTCACGACTGGACAGTTTGTTCCAGGCTCTTTTTGTTCTCACTGTGCACAAGAACACAACAACTCCCAGGGGGCTTGTACTTGTCACTTAAGGGAGATGTTAAGAGAACATTTGTAATTTGTGGCTCAAATAATTGTCCTGAACTTTTACATTAACGCAGCAAAGTGATTTGAACTTTAAAAAAGCAGAATTTATTGTTTTTCTGTATCTCTGTGCACGTTGACATTTGTATGTGTGTGTTCATAACAGCAGGTGGCAGATGGCCCATAAGGTTTCTGGAGGCTGGAGGGCAGCTGTAGGACTGAGTCCACTGAGCCAAGAGAAGACGTCTGCACTGACCGTCTGTCAGTCTCTGTCAGACATGACTCTCTGAGGAGCAACAGAATCACTGCAGGCTTAAAGTAGAAATATTAGCATACTCCATCATCAAAAACATGAAGTAACTGACTAGAAAATTAAACAAAATAAGCATATTTTTTTTAATGTAATGCAGAACACTAAAAATATACTCACCATGCACTTTATTAGGAACACCATACTAATACTGGTTAGTTCCTCCAATTACTCTCAAAACCACTTCAGTACTTTGTGGTATGGATTCCACAAGACTCCTTTGAGATTATGGTCCATGTTGACACGACGGCGTCGCATCATTTCTCAGCTGCACATACATGCTGCCAATCTCCTGTTTTACCACATTCGAAAAGTGTTCTATTGGAGTCACATCTGGTGACTGGGGTGACCACTGAAGTTCACTGAACTCACAGTGTTCACGTTCATGAAACCAGTTTGAGACGATTTTTGCTTTGGGACATGGTGAATCATCATGCTGGAAGTAGCCATTAGAAGATGGTAAACTCTGGCCATGAGGGGATGCACATGGTCAACAACAATACTCAGATAGGCTATAGCATTCAAACCAGGATTGATTGGTATTAAGGGGCACAAAGTGTGCCAAGAAAACACTACCCCCAGCCAGCACTCGTGACACGAGCCGGGTTGGGTCCACGGATTCATAGTGTTGATACCAAATTCTGACTCTACCATGTGCGTGAGCCGTGGTCGGATGAATCCTGTTTCATCCGACCACGCTACGATTTTTCTTCAGCTGTCCAGTTTTGGTGAGCCTGTGCCCACTGCAGCCTCAGATTTCTGTTCTTGGCTGACAGGAGTGGAACCCATTGTGGTCTTCTGCTGTCGTAGCCCATCCACCTAAATGTTCAACGTGTAGTGCTTTCTGATGTGCTTTTCTCCTCACCACAGTTGTAAAGAGTGGTTCTTTGAGTTACCATAGCTTTTCTGTCTGCTCCAACCAGTCTGGCGAGAGACTGTTCTGTGTGAAACTCGCAGAAGATTAGCAGTTTCAGAAATACTCAAACCAGCCCGTCTGGCATTAAACAATCATGCCACGGTCAAAGAGATCACTGAGATCACATTTATTCCACATTCTGATGTTTGATGTGAACATTAACTGAAGCTCCTGATCTGTATCTGCAGGGATTTATTCACTTCTGCCACATGATTGGCTGATTGGATAATTGTATTAATAAGCAGGTGTACAGGTGTGTACTTGGTGAGTGTATACTCTCTGTATTTGATGGGTTTTGCAGCTTTGAACTCAGTTACATTTTCTATGTTCCTACTAGTGATGGGGTGCTCGAAGCTCCATTTGACCACCATGGGGTTTAAAGTCTCCAAAGAAACCTCACAGCAGCAGAACCTTGGCAAGCTTCCAGGAGTTAGAGAGAAACATGATCCTTCTGCTGGAGTCCTTTTTCTTACAACTTTTCAAATGTAAGTCCAGTATTTTCTCACTTTTTATCTCTGGTATAGTCATCCCAATTCTGATAAAATATCCGGGTCTCAAGTTTGATAGACTTTGCTCTCTCTTCACCAGCCACTTTGTCCCACTGGTTTCCAGTTGATTCATGTTGCCGTTTATCATCAGTGTTTTTTCTGAGTTCGTTTGCTGAGAGTGACATGCTATGGTTTATTCGTAGTCAATTTGATGAGAACTATTGGTAGTCAGCCACATGGACAGGTGAATTTGGCGTTGAGTCTCAGTGGGATTTACAGTACAGTACTAGCATCCCTGAGTAATTTGATTCTGTACCAATATCAAAAGTATTTATTTGGGCCATAGAGCCTTAAAGTAACATTCCATGCACACACCCTATTACTGTATATGTCATTCATTTTTTGATGTTCAGTGTGATGGGAGTTGTCTTGTCATTAAGTATTTTATTACTTTTTGGTGTTAGTAGTTTTCCTCAACCTGCCTCATCCACTTCCACTAGGTAATTTCCCATAAATTACTTCTGACAACATAAGAGGACTTGAACTTGTCGCTCTCTATCAGAAATACATGTTTCCTTGTACAAGTGTTGAACATTGTAAATGGTTGATCTAGAAAGAAGCATTTTTGCTACACTCCAGATATAAGAACAAACGGACGACCAACAGTGCAAAGAAGGAAGGAACGCACATCGACATCAACAATCACTGTAAGTCTTTTTTGCCTTAAAGTTTTTATTCTATATATCACAGTTCACCATGAACTGAATCTCCCCCGAGAGCCTTCTCTCAGCTTTTCTAATGACTTCATAAAGCAAGAAAATGGTAAGAAGAATGAGGGGTAGAGTGCCCAAAAATCTATCAGCCACATCTCTTTCATATGTTCCAGATATTCTCTATAATAGGCCTCTCTTGGCCATTAACCCCAGGTAATCAGGTGTACTATCCCAGCTGAAAATCCGCCAGCTTACTGCAAACTGTTTTCCAGTTGAAATGTCTTAGTTTGGCTTTAATGGGTTCCTCCTCATTTTATGGCCTCTTATGTTCTTCAGCACATTGCCCTTTTCACACGCAATTACCTCCTCAGCTCCATTTCAGACTCATTAGCAGGACTTGCAGGCTTATCCTTCCCTAAAAGCAGAGACTTCAAGGAAAAAAACAAGAAGTTAAAATGATGGTTTTCTCATGTTAGACCTGTGCGGTAATGGAAAGGATCGCAGAGGGAAGATAAATGCTTGAAGTTATTTTCATTTTATTTTTATTATTTTGTCAACTTACTCTGTAATGTCATCTATTTGGTTTTCTGTTTTAGATTCTTGCACATTTATTTTAAATCACCTGGAATAGGTGACATTAAACCCAAAGAGGTTTGATGTCAAACATGTAACCATTCAAGGTGTTTACAAGCAATAATCTGATATGCGGCCCTCCGCCACATTGAATGTTTCTGTGGATAAAAGAGGGTCAGCAATTTATTGTCAAATGTAAGCCTGTGTAGCAGAGTTTCAATTGCATGGCTTTGGACACATTTAAAACTCAGATAACCTTCAGAGCAGCGCTTAAAACCCTGCAGTCAGCAAACAGCTCCAGCTAGTCATTACATTCACATTGCCTCATGGCAAGGTCCCCTGCTACCTTGTTAGATGTAACTAGCCTTTTGATGTCAGTACTTGTTGGCCCATTTACAAGTAAATTTGTATTGTTTTGGACTCTAAGTCTCAGGTGCACTTTGACATCTGCACAATGTGGTGCGAAAAAAAGAGATAATAAGAATAGTACCATTTTTAAAATTTAAAGTGGATGAAACAGTACATTAAACATCAAACACAACATTGCCTAATGTTTTCAAAGTGCAGAAAGTTTCTAGGTGGTTTGGCAGTTCTCACTTAAAGCTTGCACCAGGATGTTGCTTGACCTCAGGATATGAAGTTCCTGGAAGAAAAATTGCACATTTCTATGGATGCACCTGGAAATTCAGAGAGATAGTTTTGAATGCACAACTTGAGCTGCCAGGACACTAAAGCCAGCTGAATAAAGAGAGATTAATTCTAAGTGTATAACAATATTTACTGAAGTTTGCCATAGAGGAAGACTGAAGTGTTAGATTATGCAAAAGTAGGTTGGAAAGACAGAAGGACAGAGTTGAAAATATATGTAAAGACCAACATTTAAGGACCCATTGGCTCAAGAATCGCAGGCAGATGGATCATTGGTCAGATATGGTGACATCAGAATTGCTAATGTACTACAGGGAATTTGTAATGTGGGAAAGCGGATCAGAACAGGAGGAAATAGCAATTCACTTGTCAAGGAATATAGATACATGAGAGAAAAGATATTTGTCTTAATCACCAGTGCTGTTCAGCATATATTGGAACCTCTGAAGACTTATGCCAAGTAATGAAGCTTTACCCGAGTCGTTCCCAGACTTTTTGGATGGTGACCTTGTAAAATGAGGCAATGTCTACTTATGTACCCTCATCACAGGTTCTGCCTTAGTGTGGACATGAGTGAGTAGTTCAACTAAAGAGTTAGTTTAGACTGTTTAATTTGAGGACCCAAAGAGGTGAAGGTATAAAATATTTCAAAAGTCATTAAAGAAAAACATAATGTTGTCTATATATGCTTTTTTTTTATTTACCGCCTTAATCATCTTGCAAATTCTTGTATACAGTATATCGTGGGAACCCTTGGGGAGTGCTGACTCCTACAGTAGTTTGGAAATTATTGCTTTGCAGTCCATTTGGCATTGTTTCTTCTTAGCAGGAGGAAGCTGTGTAACTCTACTTTCAAGGTGGCACACATTAAGATGTAACAAGGCAACATCATTATGTACAGCTGAGTCTGGTCATGATAGTATAATAAGATTATATCTCATTCTTCTTAATAACATGGCCAAATAGAAAATGAAGAGGATTGTGCTGAGAACTGATCCTCAAGGGAGCTCACATCATGACGAAACATTTTCTGAGCCAGAGATATTAAAGATGAGAAACCAGTTTCAGGACATCCAGAGCTGACAAATGGAGATTAACTAATAAGTGTTTCTCCTCAGTATCTGATGCAAAATTGCATTGAAAGTTATGTTTCAGGTTAGGTAAATCATAGAAACGTCCATTCTGCAGCTGAACCAATGTAACAGATGACCTGTCTGCCTCTGTCTCTGCATAAATTTTAGGTTTGTAATACAGTTCTCCAAATCACAGTGCGATATAGGACAAGCTTCGGCTGAAAAAACTGAGGTCATGGCTGCTGTATTTTATTTTTTTTATTGTGAATTTTGGAGTTCTAGCAACCTGCAGGAGTTTACAATTAAAAACACATGTATGATTGATATGGTATGTGGATTTATTTTATTATTTTTATACTCCACTGGTTTAAATCTGACTACTTTTAGGGTGACAAATACTATACAACCCTAGCAGTGGTGATGGTGATTTCTTGTCTCTTTCAGAAAAATCAGAATCAGAAAGTCCTAAAAGCTGCAACTGCTTTAACTGTAATCGCAGCAACACAAGGAAGATAGTGTGGACTAAAATACACCAGTCACTCAAATGTGGATAAATAATAAAGACATCAGTCTATTTACCTCATGTGGAGACGAGAATAGCTCTGTGATGCAACATCACAGGACTTAACAAAAACTAACCGTGCAATACACTTAGCTGCAATTCACAGTGGGATTAAATATTTAGCGATGCAACTCTTAGGGTTTCTCATCGTCTTGCAGTCAAGTTTTGTATGTTGGTCTTCTTCAGCAACAGACATCTGTTTGGCTGTTGGTTTAGGGCAGGATTGATTTTGTACTGATTTTGTACCGAAGACTTGACATTAACAAGTGCATTTACTTTTGGTTCACATTCTGTCCATTCTGATATACCCCCTTATTTATCATTTCCCTCTTACCGCATCAAAACGCCCATTTCTGATGTAATCAAGTCAGCTCTCTCTCTGTCACTGTGTGTATGTGTGTTTCTCCATATAGCCCCTGGGTTAAATCAGATAAAGCAAAGTTATGTTACCCTCATCCAGCATCTTCATTCACTATTCTTGCTGTCTGGCACAACTTCATAACATTTTCTTTTCCTTTACAGAAGGCTCTTCCACAGGGATTTATGTAAGTTGCCGTGTCTGGAGTAGTCTCAGTCTGGATCCCATCTGATTAAATATGAACACAGATTTTATCTTATTTGAAACAAGATTTTTTTGTCAACGTCACTTGGTTTTAGTGGGGAACCTACTCTCTAATTCAATACAACAGTTTGACTGAGTGGAGAGGCACCGCTGGGAACATTTTAAGAGGTGAAATGGTTAAATAAATCTTTTTCTCTAGTCTTTGTATTTGTAAGGTGCTGTTACATCTGATACAGAAGTGCCCTCTTGTGGAAGAGATTCATATCTCTACGTCTTTGCACAGCAAGAGACAATAAAGTCTCTTCGTGACAAAGGAGTAAACAAAAATGAGTTTGGCTCAGTAATACTATAAATTTTGAAAATTCAGTCAAACCCATGGTCCCAGGCATGATGAAAAATTGTAGCGTTTAGTAATTATGTTTCTGACTATAATTTCTGTTGTGCAATAGCTAAATAATAAAGCCAGTAGTATGAGTAAAAACACAAAAATATCACTTCACCTGAAACAAAGCAGGTGATATGAAAATAGTTAGTGCTAAGAATGCACTGAATGTACTGAATTAATAATGTAATACAGTATACATCCTGCTTAGATTTATATTTGACAGTGATGGATGATGAGTGATTTTATTCTAGCTTATTTTATACAGTGCAGTCCATAAGTGGTAGGATAGTTATATGTTTTTCATCATTTTGGGGCTATTCTGCAACTCTGAGGTTAAAGTTGAACTTTTTGCCGTTCTGGATTTTGGACAGTGTAGCCCCTTTTACCTTTAGTGGTTTATATAAAAACGACAACTTGTTTTCATGGTTTATTGGTTGTACATGAAAGCACCCTCAGATTAAAGTTGGTACTTAACCTCATAATTACTCATAGTTCTATGTCATAGTCATCGTTCTGCTATACCATCAGAAAAACAACACAAAACTATTCAGACAGGCAGCAGGTAAGCAGTTTCTACAAAGATACAATAAGGCTAGTTTTTAATTCATTATTACACACACACACACACACACACACATGTACAAATTCACACACGTTCGGCTGGGTTAATGAATCTGGCTGCCTGCTCTGTTCCTGTGCTACTGTCTAATAAAGGTCTTAATTAAGGTATTTAACCTTTAGCTATCAGGCAGGCAAACCTACCAAGCACAAATCCCAGTCCCAGACTCCTGCTCAGTGTTTTCCACTTTGCCACTTCGTCAATTTATGACTTGTGGGATTCATTTGTTTTTCATAGAAACATTATAGGAAACCACTGATAAATAAAGAAAAATAATGTAGTAGTAGTATTTGACTTGTGCAAATGAAACTAGCCATTACATTTTATTTAGACTTCTAAAACATCATCTACTTAGCAGACATTTTTGCCAATTCCAGTTTGTGTTATAGATAAAGCTGCCTTAACTTTGACCGAGACAGGGGAGGACATCTTGTAGATCTCTGGCTCCCCCTGCTGTAGTGGTGTGTGTAACTGAATTTCACTCAACTCCCAGATTTCCAGCAAGAAGTGTATTCATTATTGCATGTTTTATTGATTGTAGGCAAATGCATTATGTAAAAAAAAACACACAATTATGCTTAAAAATATAATGTAAATTTAGAGTATAGATAATTTAAAATATATACATGTATTTGTAAAAATCTTTTACAGCAAAAGAGTAAAAGTTACAGGTGGGACATTTCCACAGGGTAAATACAATCTGATACATGTGATCAGCAACATGACTATGTACAGCAACCTGACTAGCTGATGAATATAGTGGAGCATTTAGCTGCTAAATGGTCAAATATTTAAACTCCAGAAGGTGATAATATGTCAATGTTGTGTTCACATCTTATTTCCACTGGCCCCAAGTGGCCTAAAAAAAACAAAAAAACCCCAAAACAAACAAACAAACAAAGTTTTTGCAGGTGTAAAGGTGCTTAAGCAGGTGTTATGACAGCTACTGGCTCATTTACCATCACGGTGATCAAACCTGTGAACTTTCTCTTAAATGCTGATGTTTAAAGTCCTCGAGTCTCTGCCTCTAATAGAGGCCTCAGGATGACCTCTCTCCTGTAGGAGAAGCGGGTGAGTTTGACCCTGGGGTACATCTTCTCTCTGCGCTGCAGCAGGCGGTAAAGAGCCAGGGTGAACTTAGCCAGCACCAGTGTGCAGGTGATCTCCACCACCAGCAGTGCGGTGTACATCATCATCTGAGACTTGCACTGCTGAACTTTGTTTCTGTGCTGATACGTGAAGGAAGATGATTGGTTGTGAGAGACTGGTTCGACTGGATAGGTGAAGATCACTGGAGTGGTTGGTGGAGGTGGCGTTGTTGTTCTGGTGGTGGTTGGTTGGGTAGTCCGGATGGTGGTGGTTGTGTGCATAGCTGTTGTTGGTGTAGTTGTGGTCATAGCGGTTGTGGTAGTAGTTGTGGTTGTGGTGGTGGGTGCAGTAGTTGTTATAGTAGTGGTGGGTGCAGTTGTTATTATAGGGGTGGTGGGTGCAGTTGTTGGTATAGTAGTGGTGGGGGCAGTTGTTATTATAGTGGTGGTGGGTGCAGTTGTTGCCATAGTAGTGGTGGGGGCAGTTGTTATTATAGTGGTGGTGGGTGCAGTTGTTGCCATAGTAGTGGTGGGGGCAGTTGTTATTATAGTGGTGGTGGGTGCAGTTGTTGCCATAGTAGTGGTGGGGGCAGTTGTTGTCATAGTAGTGGTGGGTGCAGTTGTTATTATAGTGGTGGTGGGTGCAGTTGTTGGTACTGTTGTCGTAGTTGTGGCTAGTGGTGTGGTGGAGACAGTTGTGGTTGGTATAGTTGTAGTAGTCGGAGTGGTTGTTGGTGTTGTGGTAGTAAGGATGGTAGTGGTTGGGAGTGTAGTGGTGGGTATGGTGGTTGTGGGAGTTATAGTGGTGGTTGGCAAAGTGGTGGTTGGTGTTGTAGGAAGAGGTGTTGTGGTAGTAAGTATGGTGGTTGTTGGTTGTGTAGTTGGTAGTGTTGTGGTTGGGAGGGTTGTGGTTAAGGGAGTAGTTGTGGGGGGAAGGGTGGGGCAAATAAATTGATCCTCTGTTAAGGATTTGATTTCCTGCCCTTTCAGATTTTCTGGGTACTCACAGACCACAGGGAACTTGATCTTTTCAGAGTTTGCTTTTATCCAGAGGTGAAAAGAAATCAGATAACAGTCACAGAGCCAGGGATTATCACTGAGATAAAGGTTTCGGAGTTTTGGTAAACGCTCAAAAATCTCCCCAGGAAGCATCTGAAGGTCGTTGTGAGATAGCTTTAGTGTGGTCAGTGACTGTAGCTCGTCGAACACGTTTGCATCCAGCAACTTTATCTTGTTGTTCAGTAGATTCAGCTCTATCAGATTCTCTGGGCCTTTAAAGTATTCAGCTGACAAAGTGACAAACTCATTATTAGACAGATCTAGCTTCTTGACTTCTTTCAAGGCGGTGAATATTCCTTCAGGGAGAGTGCTCAGATGGTTGTGACTGAGGCTTAAAACAGTCAGTTTGGGCATTTTTCCAAAAAGCACTGGTGGTAGACTTGTCAGTTTATTCTTCTTAAGGGTCAGAGTATTAAGCAGAGGGAAGCCAACGAAAAAATCTCGAGGTAAACTAGTGAGAAGGTTACTATCTAAAGTGATCTTCATTAGTTTGTCTTTATGTGGAAACAGATTTGGTGATAGTTCTGCTATTTTGTTGCCGTGCAAGGCAATTTCCTTCAAGTTTGGTAAATTCTGAAAAATCTCCTCAGGAACGTTGGTCAGTTGATTCTCATAAAGCCGTAGTATTTGCAGTTTGTTTAGGTTTGAGAACCAGTCGGCAGATACAGCAGAGAGATTGTTTTTAGCTAAGTGGAGTGACAAAAGGCCCTCAAGACCATCAAATGTCCCATCTTCAATCAATTCGATCTTGTTCCCTTGTAACTGGACCTCTTTTACTTTTTTAAGGCCGTCAAACAAGCCTCTCTCTAGACTACGTAGCTTGTTAAACTTTATTATAATCGACTCCAGGTTGCTGGGGTCTTTAAAGAGTCCCACTGGGAGTGACACTAATTCAGTGTTTGAGATCTCAACATACTTCAGGGACACCAAACCTTCAAAAGCTCCCTGCTCAATAGATGACGTGTGAGTGTTCATGAACTCCACCTTTTCAAGCAGGGTGTTTCTAGCAAATGCTGCTGTGGGGATTGTTTGAAAATGGCTACCCACAAAGAAAACCTCTGTCACAACTGATTTCAGCAACGGAGGAATGTTTGTTGTAGATGGACCAAAGATCATCTGGTTCTCTTTGGGGCAGTCTAGCTCCGTGTTGCATTTTTTGTCTTGAGTCAGTGAAGACTCAAACAGTAAAGACAGAAAAAGAATGATGATTTCTCCTCTTGACATGCCTAGTCACTATGAAAAGAAAAACAAATTGAGTAGTTCAATTTTGACCTTGTGCCCTGTCTTTTGTGATAACTTATCAGTAGCATTATAACAAGTGAAATCTATGTTCTGTTACAGTCAAATTCAAAATAAACATTAACCTACCTGATTATTTCCTGCCCCAGGATGAAGTAGAATGTTGTTGCATCAGTGACGAGACGTAAACAAACGCAGTCTCATTAGTTACCTTCTGTACTGATCTTGGGCCTCAGGTCTCGAGTGCGGAGCACTTCACTCCACATGAGGCGTGGTTTAACACACTTCTGCAGCTTGAGATAAAAGCAGGGATGGAATGTTTTCAGCCTATAACCACACTGCTCTACAGCATGGCTCCAAGATTACAAAACTGATATTTTTTTTTTTTATATAGTCACTGACATTCAGCAACTACAAACTCTTGATTTTGAATGATCAAATTAAAGTAGTTTTCAAAGTTTTGCCATTGATTTGAATGTTGATTTTAAATTTGATGGATGATTAAACTTTCACCACTGACTACTGAGTACCTACAACCTCATGTGTTAGGTATGTTAGATTATTAACCCAGAACAGTTGCATAAACAATAGATCTTTTTTTCAAAGCTTGAATATTCATCACACACTTTAAATGCTTACACACTCTGTGGTATTTAAACAGTTCGATGTGTCTGTTCCGACATTGGAATAACAAAGTAAAACCATAATGTTCCTGTAGTTTATTTAGTTTATTTATCTCCAGTTTTTTGATTATGTTTTGTTTTAACTTCCTTCCCAGAACATTGTTATTGTCAGTTCACAATGAAACGAAACATATGTTACAACATTTGTGATTCATTTATTTTGTCTGGTCGCTGTAATTGCAGGAAGAGGAAACAGTATAATCTTTGGACTGAAGCCAAAATGTTTTCAAACATTATTTGGATGTCCTTGCAATAGATGGCAGTCTTTCACATAAAATTAATTTCATCAAAGGAAAATGGATATAAGTTAAACGAGTGGCTGAAATTATTACCAGTGCTGAATGTACACCATCACTGTGATCCCTTCACCATGACCACTTTTAAATCCACTCAGTCTGGACTGGTGATATTAAAAAAAAATCCTGTGAAGTCTAAGTGATTTCAACAGGATCAGAATCCTACAAAAAGTAGGTCATAACATGTTGTATGTATAACTAAATCTCACTTGTAGGTGTGTTAATGTATGTATTTTTCTTTCCTTTCGTTCATCTAATATATGATACAGTATGTTGGTATAATGCTGCTTGCTTTTATAACTTAACCTTTCGTTTGTGGGAGTTTTATCCTCCACCACATCCCTAAATAATGTGTAAATAAAGTATAACTTTAAATAAATAAAAGCACTGTTTGCATGTTATACCATGAATGGCTTTGTTCAGTAAATGATTACCACAAAGATTGCTCCCACTAAAAGCAGTGCATTTATTCAATGTAGAGAAACATTTTGCATTGAATTGTGTTACAGTGGAGTAAGAATTATGTCTTTGATTTTGTATGGATAGTCCTTTTGCAGAAAAAGTAAAACTGTTCTAAATGTGTTGTTGTTAGCACAAAAAATCATTGTCAAACTGCAACAATTAATCCTGAAAAATGAGAAACCATCGAACAGAATACTGGGTGCAGTCTAAATTTCACTGAAAGAAGTACACTGTTTCAGTGCATTTGGGTTTACATTCATCAAAATGTCCCAGTGTCCCACATAATTGCAAGGTGGGTGTTTTTACAGTTAGTGTGTAAGAGTGTCTCTTTTTACAGCACACATTCCTGGTTGGTAAATTTGATAAGTAAAAACTGAATGCTAATGAATTCAAAAGAAAATCTGTTTACTTATTTGTTCTAGCTGAAGAAGAAGGAGTTGAAGAGGTTCTTTCTATGCCGTTGAGACTCTAAAATCAACTCTATGCTCCAGTTTTTCCAAGTAAACCACACTAATCAGCGAGCAGTTTCCCTTGGCTTTAAAAGTTCTTGGGTTACTGATGTTGGGTGTTTTAGTCTACAGCACAGAGTTCTTATTTCTGCGGCCTATATTTCCCCGGCCCCTCTTGTTCCTCCTCCAGCACACACAGCTGATGATGACAGTGCTGATGATGACAGTGGACACCACTGCGATGATGATGAGGATGATCAAAGTATCATTAGAAACCGTTCCCTTTTCCCCTTGTCCGCTGCTGGTGACCTCTTCATGCTCTGCGGTGGGTGTGGCCTTGACAGCAGGTGAGGAAGTGCTTCGTCTGGTTGGAGGGGTATTGGGTTTCCTCCTCTTCTCCGTTGAGGTCAACACAGGCTCTTTGGTAGAGCTGAGAGGCATCAGGTTCTCATTTGTCATCACTGCAATCATCTCACCATTCATACTGAAAGGTACTTCACACACCACAAGGGTTTGGTTGGCCTTGGATGGATGCCGTATCAGCCAATCCCTAAGGGGCACAATGTCCTTGTCACACCTCCAGGGGTTCTGCTGCAGGAGTACTTCGTCTGCCACGGTGAGCGCATCTAGAATTTCCTGTGGCAGGTTGGGAAGGGAATTGTTTCTCAAGTCTATCTGTCCTAGGTGGTTCAGACCCTGCAGAAAACCCAGAGGAAGGGAGCTGATGAAGTTGTGCTCCAAGGAAATGTTGACCAGACTGGGCAGACCTTGGAAAGTCCCAGCTTGCAGGGTTGTGAGCTGATTGGTGTGAAGTGATACCTCTCCCAGCTGCTCCAACCCTCTAAAGGCCCCAGCAGAAACATAGCTGATCTGGTTGCGACTGAGCACCAGGAGATGCAACTGAGTTAGATTTTTGAATGTGTCATCCTCCACACGGCTCAGCTTGTTGTCATACAGCCACAACTCCTGCACGGCCATGGGCCCAAACACCCCTGGACCCAGACTCTCCAGCTGGTTTTCATACAGTGAGATTTGGGAAAGGAGTGGCAGGTTTAAGAAGATCCCTTGTGTAAGAGATGTAAGCCTGTTATGAGAGAGGAACAGCTTCTCAAGCTTTGGAGTCTTAGAGAACAGGTCATGGTGGAGCTGAGTGATTAGATTGTCATTTAGAGATAGTTCCTCCAGGTTTCCAAGGTCATCCAGACTGCCCATAGGAAGTTCCCGCAGCGAATTTTTACTAAGTCGCAAGGTTTTAAGGTTAGAAAGACCCTTGAATGTCTCTCTAGACAGTTGACTGATGTTGTTTCCGGAAAGAAAAAGGTAATTTAACTCGGTAAGAGGGTGAAAGGTTTCCACAGGTACAGAGGTGAAAAGGTTCTTACTAAGGTCAAGAGCTTTCAGATATGTCAGTGTGGAAAACCACTTAGGGCGTAGTACCAGAAGTCTGTTGCTCTTCAGATTCAGAGACTCAAGCTTCTGAAGATTTTGAAACAAAGCCTCAGGAAGATCTTGCAGTTCAGTGCCACTAAACCCTAGAGCACCCATATTCAGGGTGGAATCGAGTGTGCCAGGGCGCACTTCTCTCAGAACAGTGTCTTTAATCACAAAGATGCCAAGGGCATTAGAGAAATCAGTCAGGTCTTCTGGCTTCAGAGAGTAGATACTGCAGTTGGAGAAGTAGAGGGCAGTGGTAGATGAGGGAACAGCTGTGGGGAAGTCAGAGAGGCCACTGCAGAGGATCTTGGTTCCTTGACATTTGCACTGATCCGGACATGCCCAAACAACAGCATTAAGGGCGCAGAGAAGTAGGACCACAGGAAGGGTCAGTGGCAGGTCCATTTTTTCCCTAAAAAGAAAAAAAAAAAACAGATATGTTGCACTCAAGGGTGGTTATGAGTCTTAGATCAGATTTACATGCCAAAGGGCTTCATGGTCATTATGTCATAAATACCCTTAATTCTTTGTCCTCCACCAATTTTACATGTCGGAGTCAATTCACTTGTCACTGGGAGTACTGTCACTCGGCCTGTTTTTTAATGTCATAGTCTTCGTCAAATCTAATATGGATACTGAAGTGACATTACTTGAGCACCTTTTGGTCTTGGAGACTACACCTTTTTAAAAGAAAGCCAGTGTGACAAATAGTGGTTAGGTGTTTGAAAGTTGTGTGTCTTTGCAGCCTCTGCTGCTTTAATTGTGTCCATTATATTTAAATCTGTCTTTTGCAAGTCTGCCAACTTTAAGGAACTGCAATACAAAATCACTGTATTACTCCTTCAAAGTCAGCAATAAGCTTTGATACCTTTGTCTAAAAGCTGGCTGACCATACATAGATCTTTGCAGTCCCGTTTAAGTATGAAATTACTGATGGCTTTGCTCATGAAAGAAAATGAACTTCTCCGCCCTAAACATGAACTACGGGCAATGAGGAGCATATTGGCATTTGTTGTGTCTTTGTTGTGTTTCTACACTGCATGACTCTCTGAGATTTGATGTACAATAGTTGGTAGTTTATGTGGTCTGTTTTTTTTCTCCTCCTCTTACTGAGAGCACAGCCACAGCAGGGATTCTCTGCACTTTAAATCACCACCATAATAAGATAGTTATACTGAAGGCAACTCTAATTAGTAACAGTGCTTCCATGTTGCAGCCTCAGCATTCTTGTTTTAACCAAAAAGGAGACATTAGCATAAATTGATCCAGTGTTGTATTTTGCTGCCTGTGGGTTGGAGCATTGCCCATCAGCATTGCCAGAAGACCTGGCTGGTAAAACACCACGCTTAGCAACCTTTTGGCATCAAAACCATTTCTCCATTATTTGTGTTCAACAGCAATTTTGGAGCTCACATAAGCTTGAAAAGTTTGCTGCAGAATGTTTTTTAGAAATAACACCTGAGTATATGCTCAGGTAATATGGCCATGATGTTTGAGTTGCTACCAAAAGCAAAAATGTTTTCTGTTTTATTTCTATCTTTGTTATGTCTTTACCTCAATGTGTCGGATTGCCTGCACATGTTTGAGGCTGAGGCTGTGTTCACTGTTTGTAATGGCACAGGAGGCTCTAAAGATAAAGCTGTGCCAGCATCATGACCTGCTTCTCCATACAAATCCCTTTAAAGTCCAGCAGCCTCAGGTTGGCAAGCGTGAGTCGTTTCTCAGTGGCTGAGGTGTATTAGGCTGCAGGAAGAGTCTCAGTGAGGAAGTAACTTTCTAAAGAGGCCACCATGTCCCTCAAATGAGCCCATCTTTCTTTCTTTCTTTCTTTCTTTCTTTCTTTCTTTCTTTCTTTCTTTCTTTCTTTCTTTCTTTCTTCATAAAACACATTCTGGTGCATCACAGTTCTTCCTCCTTTTGACACATGTACTCATGTCTGTTTTCTGTCCAGTGGTGAGCTGCTAGGTCCCTAGGGAAATTACTGTTTTCATTATTAGTAGAACATTATTACTGTGCTGCTTTATTTATTTATTTCTAACCACACATCTTCTCCTTATTTATATTACTAATATCAATAACACTTATTAGTTATGACCTCTTATTTGTTCATATTAGGTTTGTTAGGCAATACTCACTGGTTTTAACACTCTTCCCACTTCCCTTTTTCTTTAACTGCTAAGAATGTGAAAGGTCAGAGTTCACATTTAAGACCAAGGGTTGTGTATGTGGGATGTAACGCAAGTCAGTTATCTGTTGAGTAATGTGCTATCTGAACACAGTTCCCCTTCAACTGTCCATGTTCCATTAGAAAACTCTCCTACATTTAAAAATAAATTCAAGCAACTAGCTTTCAGACACATGACACATCGTCTCATCACACCTCCTCCTCCTCCTCCTCCTCATCCTCGACACAAAAGCCCTGAGAATTGTGCAGCCTGTGTCCCTGTTGAGTATGAGTTTAATAATGTTCCCATTTGAATGAAACCTGACAGCCAAACCATGTTTCCCCTCTGGTACATATTATAATGTCCCAGTCCAACCAAAACCACTGTCTGCTCTTGACTGGAACAATCTGGAATGGTCTGCAGCACAGTGTAATGGCTAAAGCATTTCCAGTTCACCATTAATTGCTTAGATTTTTTTTTTTTTTCCCATGCCGGAGCTGAAGGATCAGCACTTTGTCTGTTATGAAAACACTGAACCAGCAGAGGAGCGCAGAAACTCGGTTGCCATGCCACTGAGCATTTATTCATTTTATATATAAAGGGGTTTTGTTTACCACTTTAACTGACACAATGTTAGGACTCAAGCCGTCAGATATAAACCAAATTTTGTAGCAGACTTCACTCATTCACTTAATCCGCTTCATATTAGGAATCCCAGTAGGCAGTATTCTGTTCTACACACAATCCTTGGCAAAATCACCCTGATCATTATCATTGTCTTACTTTCTTATCTTCTTTATGATAAATGTCCTAGCTGAAATCTGTTAACCAGGACAGCATGCAGAAGGAAGAATGACAGAACTTACCTCCAGTAGTGGCTGACGAATGAGTGAACAGAGACAGTGAGTTGGTGTGGCTATCCTTTATGTACGTCCCCCCCTTCCTCTTCAGCCTTACAAAACCTCTGATGAAAGTTTCCAGCACTCTCTGAACTCTCACAACATCACATTTTCCTGCTCTTCATCATCACTTGATTCCCTTCATCAGTCAGTTTTGTTCTTTTTTTTCTTTTTTTTCGCTCTGAGCTCATGAAATCTGCAGGTCCTTTCTCTGAAGCTTCAGTGGCACTGTTCCCCGTCTGGTCACCCCCCCCCTCCCCCTCCCCCAACCCCTCTCACACGATCACACCCAAACTCTCTTTTTTTTTTAAGGGGGGTCGGGGAAGCCCCACCCTCTAGAACTGGATTTGTGTTAATGTGTGTTTGAATGCATGTAAGAGGATTTGTAATCTGTACTTCCTCTTCTGGGATCCACATGTTTTTTGGTGTTTTCTTCCAGGAATGGGTGGTATATTTGTGTTTGAGGTTAGTGTAACAAGGCGGGTGAGAATTTGGTTTGGTTAAAGTTTGTGTTGTGAAATTGTTTTGTGTGTACAGTGTGTCCCTTCTTCTTTTTTTATTGTGCATCAGCTGCACATATCTTTGGTATGCTATCCCTGGTCTGCTTGTAAAATTTTGTCATTTGGCAGATGGTGCACGATGATCCAAGAAAAAAAACCAAACAACCAGCATGCTTGTATTCAGTCTCTCTTTTGTTGCAAAAAAAACTTTCAGTGTTGCGTAAGTCTGGATGAAATTATGTGATGAGGCTTTCCAGAGAGCTTCTGTTTGTGTGTGTATATATAGTATGTTGGTGTCTGACACCCACTGAATCATAAATATCCAGATTTTTATTTGTACCCCAAATCATTAAAGTGATGTCAGTATGGCAGAAAACACAGCACTGAATGTTCTTTTAAGCAGTTGTTTTTTTTCTGAACCTGTTCATGTAAAATTCAGTGTGATTTGGCCACGGTGCTACAATGTGGGATGTTATGTTGAGCAGGGAGTGTTCAGCTGCTTTTAACATTCCTGTGTTTCTGTGAGTAAATCCATCTGTTTTATAACACGACAAACTCCCTCTCTACCACAGAAAGCAGATAGTGAGGGTGGAGTTAACGTATAGAAAGTCAGTTGCCGCAGTGTTTCTGCTTTAAAGTTATAGCAAGATACATATTGTAGAGAAAGTAATAACTGCACTGCAGCAGTTCATACCAGTGTTTTATAATTAGAGCCCCAAGGGATGTTCTTCAACTGACTCATGAAGTCCTTTTACTATTAAGCTGGCACACATGTAATTCACTGTATAGCAACATTCACATCTGTATCCCATAATTTCCATATTATAGTTTCCAAACTTTACTTCCAATATTACCACAGGCATGTGTCCACATGGAGCCATAACATCAATGATAATCTAGGCATACTTTTCTAGACCAGGTGACATGTTAAGAGTTACTGTTATGTTATGTTATGTTATGTTATGTTATGTTATGTTATGTTATGTTATGTTATGTTATGTTATATCTAACATAGTAGATAGGAAAATAAAATAAAAAGAGTGTAAATAAGATTAAATAAGATGTGTGACAGTAGATATATTAATTAAAAAAACTAAATCTAAACAATAATCTAAAAGGATACAGGATCTGAAAAGATACATACGGTGACAATGCCTTACAAAAGCATAAAAGTATTAAAAAATAAATGACAGTCACTATCTTCACTTCTTTGTCCAAGCACATGTGACCTTTGATACTGACCTCTAGGAAATACAGTTTCCAATCTTAGTTCCCATGCTTCCCATACACTTTCAGTATACATCCCTTTACATTTGAGGAGCTTTTCAGTATCAAAAAAACTGCCACTGAATTTGCTCCAGGAGTGTTGCCAAGATTAGTTGGTGAATGGTTACAGACCCAAAGACAGTAATGGATCTGTACTGACGGGCTTGTATAGATAAAAGCCTGAGCTACAGTAACAGCCATCCCCCTGGGTCATACATGATAATATGCTATAAGGGTAGATTTCCTCCAAAAGATTTGGAGAATATTTACATAGCTAAATTACGCTTTTCTAAACTAAGAACTTGGATTCATGACAAAACAGCTCAATTTTAAATGGGAACCAGATGGAGACCAAAAAGAAACACATTACACTAATGTTATTGTAACTGACTTGTTAATGTCGAAACTTCTTGTCTAACAGTTAATTATTGGACTTAAGAGGATTATTGCTACAGCCAAGAGTCTGCTATAAATGTGCTGTGGAAAAATTTCTATGATTTTCAGGTTTAATACGTTCATTTAATTTATTTCGGGTTTGGGAATCGACATTTTTCACTGTGGCCGAATATTGTATCTGACCCCTGCAGTGCGATTTCCTCTCTCTCATGCTCATCCTCTCTCACTGTGTGTGTGTGTGTGTGTGTGTGTGTGTGTGTGTTTGTGTGTTTGTGTGTTTGTGTGTTTGTGTGTGTGTGTGTGTGTGTGTGTGTGTGTGTGGGTGTGTGTTGGTCGGTGGTGGTGATGGAATGACTGGGGGGGGGGGGGGGCACTGTTGTGTGGGCTCAGCGTACTGGAAAGGACTAATCACCCGTTGTCATAGCAATGAACTTGGTTGCTGTTCACCAATTCATCCTCTTTTGTTCGTCGTTTGTTTTAAAGTCCAATCACTTCTCGTGGAATTCACGGCATCCGTTGTCATTTTGTGAAGGTTTAAAAGCTTTGAAAAGCTTTTTTTGGACCAGCGGTCGAACATTCTCTGTTGTTTCGCCTCCAAAGAACAATGTTAAATGGTGTTATCAGTCGAATGCGTAATAATCAACACAGTTTGTTACAAATGTAACTTCAGTTGTATGAGCTGTATGGATAATGTCCACCAAAGTTCTTGTGTAAAAACATTTGTGTGAAAACTTTAGGATAAATTTAAAGAGCAACTATCTTTTGTCACACTTTATCTCGGCTATGTTTTAAGTTAAGTCATGAGTGATAACATTCCAGAAAAGGGAATTATATCTTTTATATTATATATATCATTTTTATTCACAATGTAGAATGTGATAATGAAAGAGATGACTTCATTCAAGCTTCCTGTTTTATGTCTGTTACGATAATGAAGGTGTGATCGTCCCGGTATCCATGTGACTCATTTAGGGAAAGCACGTTTTCTCTGTTTGGAAAGCTCTTTCCCATTCAAGGAAGCTATGGAAAAAAGAACCCCAGACAAGAGAAGAAGCAAAAAATATGACAGAATTTCTACAAGCAACTGAGCTCTCTTTACCAAATAGCAGGTACAGAATAAGACCAACAGATTTAGATCTTCCTGATCTTCCTTCATTATGATATTGATACTGACACTGGTTCTTATCACTACTGTGTAACGTGGCCTTGGCCAAATTCAAACAGATAAAAGACTGATTACTGATGGAATGACTGGAATAACCTCTTACTGTCATAGCATGACTGCATTGTTACATGCCTCTGCGGCAGGAAATTCCACAGGTATCTGCCAACAGTGAAAACAACAGAAAGAAAAAAAAGAAAGAGAGAAAAAAAGATTTATTAAGAAAGTCGACTGACTGTTCAAAAATAGCAGTAAAAAACGTTTTGAAGCTGTGAAATCTTTTCATGTAGTTTGGAACTTTCACCACTAGAGGGAAATATTTCACCTTTGATTAAAACATTGACTTGGTTTATGATGCTGAACATTTCATTCTATAAAAGTTTGGCTGTCAAAAGGGCAAAAGCAGAAATAAAATATGGAAAATTTGCCCATACTGTTAGTTATAGTGTGTCTAAATCTTCTTGAACGCATAGACATAGCAAAAGAAGAATGACAGAAAGTAAGTTTTATTTAATGTGTTTATTTTAAAGCATAAATCTAATGCTTATTTTCATTGTTGATGAATCTGGCAAATATTTTCCAGATAAATAAATTCATTGTTTAGTTTACAAAATGTCATAAACCACTTGTCCAAAATCCAAAGAGATGTACAGCAATTAACTGATATACAAAACAGAGAAAAGCAGAACATTTGAAAAGCTGGGGCCATGTTCTGCATTTTGGCCAGAAGAGTGACATAAACTGTTGTACAGCTGAACAAAACAGTTGCTGATTAATTTTCTTTTAGTTGACTATTTGTTTAATCAACCAATCCTTACATTTATACATAAATTATATAAAAGTATGAACAAATAATTTGTATAATATATAAATTGATTAACATTAGCACAGCTCTGTTTTTAAAGCTTACAAACTGTATCATATAATGTCTTCTATTATATTAAATCTTTACATGTTTATTTTGCTATCTTAAAATACCTTCAGCTTCATTTTTTTTGGTGTGTTTTAATTCCTTATTCCAAGTCTAGCTGTTCAAAAGTAACACTTGAAGATACATCTAAATCATCATCAATACAAGCAACAAACAATAGTAATCTTATATTAGCTGCAGCTTGTGCAAAAGGACAGTTTATCTTGGTCTCTCATGCACCAGGCCTGATAACATGTTTTGTTACCCTTCATTATGTGTGCGCTGAGCCTTCAGCTTATCCATGGTCTTGCCGAGGCGATAGATACTATACATGGCAGCAAGAATGAGGAACAAGCCTGCAGCCACAAGAAGGATATGACAAAACATGTAGGAGCCAGCCAAGGTTGTATCTGAGGGCAGAAACCACACATACACCCAGCCCCTGTGAAAGTTGTGGTGAACAAACTCTGGCCCCTGTTCAACCACCAGTATGTCATAGAAAGGAGCTGACTTAGGATAAATTGAGTCAGTCTCAGAAATGAGAAGAAACTCTTCACTAGGTAGAGTGGTGCTTACGGTGTGGAGGGATGTTGAGTGTGTTGTGGCTTCTGAGGTGGTTGAATCTGCAGGTTTGGTGGTTGCTGGGATGGTGGCTTGTTGGGTAGCTCCTTCAGTGGTGGCTGATGTTGCTCCAGGTAGTGTGGTTGTTGAAGCTGTTTTTTGTCCAATTGTTGAAATGGTGTGGAATGGTTGTGCTGGCTCATGCAACTCGTTCAGTGTAGGAAAACTTGGGACTGTTGTAGTATCACAGAAGTTGAAGTCCTCATCACGCAGAGAGACAATCGTACGGAGCAGTTGGTACATTGGACTTTGACACATCACATCCTCTTTGTCTATGACCACATGTTGATTATGTCTTATCCATCTTGCAATACCTCGGATACCACAAGTACAATCCCAGGGGTTGTCACTCAGTGTAAGAGACCTCAAAGCTGTATTTGGTAAGAAAATATGTCCTGGAAGATTTTTGAGGTGGTTCTTCTTCAAATCGATGGTCAAAAGCTCTCCAAGGCCCTGAAAAATGTTTTCTGGTATATTCTGAATCTTATTGTCATTTAGAAACAACAGGCCCAGTTTGGTTAGTCTGGAGAAGAGCTGAGGATGTAGATGATGGAGGTTGTTGGATTTCAGCGAGAGTTTCTGAAGGACAGGAAGACAGCAAAAAAGGTCTGAAGGCAACTCCCTCAGTTTGTAATTTAAATGGAAATTAAGCCTCAGCAGCCCAGACATATTAGCGAATAAGTTTCCAGGAACGGTAGTGAGATTAGTATTATATAGATAAAATTCTTTCATCTCAGGCATGTGACCCATCAGCTCGTCTGGTAAAGATAGCAGCGGGTTGTTGTAAATGGTAAGATGGCTCAGCATGGGCATGTTATAAAAGCTTTTTTCCGGGATAGTCTGAAATCGGTTGGAGGACAAGGTGAGGGTCTTCAGGTTCCTCAGTGACCAGAAAACCTGAGGTGGGAGGCTGGCTATCTGGTTGTGGTGGAGTTTAAGCTCCTCAAGGTTGACAAGTTCATCAAATATCCCATCTTCTAGCACCTCAAGCTCGTTTTTATAGATCGAGAGGCTACGGAGTTTGGGTAAGGAGTGAAAGATGATAGGTGGAAGGTACTTTATGGAGTTCTTGCCAAGGTTCAGTAAGGTGAGGTTGGTCAGTCCATCAAAAACATCTGAAGCAGGACTAGTCAGTTTGTTGTGTCTCAGGTCCAGATGCTGTAACCCAACAAGTCCGTCAAATATTTCTGGAGCAATGGTCTCCAACTGGTTTTCATCAATATACAGCTGTTCCAGAGCGGTCAGAGGACTGAACACTCGAGCAGGAAGTGTAGAGAGATCGTTGGATGACAGCTTGACGGACTTGAGCTGTGGAGCGACGTGGAAGGCCTGGGGATGGATGGTGTGTAGATGGCTGTGAGTCAAACTGAAGCGCAACAGGAGGTCCTGGTTTGCCAGGCTCTGCTCATTTATGACATTCATGTTTGTGTCATTTAGGAACAGCATGTATGTGTGGGAAGGCAGCTGCTTTGGTATATCTGTGAGGGCGTAGCCAACACACATGACGGCGCCATTAAAGTTGCACAGGCAGCTGTTTGGGCAGACCATGTTGCAGGTGAGGTGCGGCAGAGTACAGAGGATGAGTATGAACCATAAGAGCCCTGTGCAGTCGAGATAAAGACACATTCAGATGCATATGATCAAATTTGGAATTATATTCTTACATTACATTATTATTGTAAGTTTGTTTCATTAATGTAATCCAAAATAGCAGTATATAGCAGTATTCTTCAGCTATTTATCCAAAATGTCCACATTTTTCTTCGACTCAAATTTTATCAAGTCAGTTTTTAATGCAAATCTGGACTTCAATACTTGACCTAAGTCTCTGAGAGTAATAATCAAAGAAATAAGTTAAAATGTTCTTCTCTACCAACCTCTGACTGAAGAATCCATCATTGACCGTTTGACACTATGATGATGATGATGCTCTGTGTTGCTCTTGGAGTTGGAGCTGTCTGGAGGAGCTGGGCACCCTCTGCCTATCAAATCAGCCCCCCCCCCAGCTAAAATGCCCATCCAAACGTCATCACACCTCCCACTTTTCATGCTACTCCGACCTTGACTTCTCCACTCTGTCCCATTTACCTGGCACCGTGAACTTTTATATTAGGACATTTTTCAAATGTCTGTATTTATTAGGCTTATTTCATTGACACATATGTTATTTAACTTCTTTGCATTGAATTTATTTTAACTATGTTACTACTTTTGTAATAGCCAGTTTCCTACATATCCTTTATTTGTATTGTCATTATTCTCCTTTTATAAAAAGTTTTTGAGGATTTTGGGTTGGGACTGCAAAGTCTGTTGTAAATTATATTTAGCTGTACATTGTTAAAAAAAAAAAACTCTATTATATGAATGACACAGGGGATGTTTGCTCATTTCCTGTGGACTTATCTTTTTTTTTTTTTAAAGAATTTTTTGGGCTTTTTGTGCCTTTAATGGACAGGACAGTAGAGAGACAGGAAATGGGGGAATGACACGCAGGAAAGGGCTGTCCGATGCAAGAGTTGAACCGGGGGCCAGCTGCAGCGAGGACTGTAGCCTCTATATATGGGGCGCCTGCGTAACCCAATGAGCTACGCAACACCCCCATCCTTGACTTATCTTGACAGGGTGGTGTCACCCCACCCTCCCTGTCCTCCGGTTTGTGGACTGAACTGAAGCAGATAACACTTTCTGCACCATTTCAGCTTGAGTGTTTTTGTCTGGTGCCTGTAATGTCACAGAGCAGATTGATATAAAATCCAGTTGGAACAAAATTTAGTGAAGGTATTACTTTGTTTCAGATTTTTATAGAATTGACAAGTAATGTACCAGGAAGTGACGATGTACTATTTACCAACAGTCTCTCCCTGATATCAACAGGTTTCAATAGACTCCCATGATATCATAACCATAGTGGTTACCCGTGCATGCTGCATTTTGAGTCAGATTACACCCAAGTGAATTTAGGAGCTGAATTTGACAGGTATACCAATTCATATTTTGAACATTTTTTTCAGTGACACTTTATTGGCTGATAAATTGCAATATGTCACACAGGAGCAGATACAGGGCTAAAACAGTAATTACGTCATGACCGAATTATACAAAATGCACAATGGTAAATAATAAAAAATAATATAATAGCATTATTTATGTATGCATATATGTAAGCACAACAGAAGAGTTTATTTTAATATATAATTGGGTTTTTTTTTCTTTTTTTTTCTTTCAGTATTTGAAATCAAAAAAGGGAAATGTGGACATTTACTCTGGTAGCACTCACTGGTGGAAATATTCTGCTCTCTTGCACAGCTCAATTTATCTTCATATACTGTATGCAAAGACTACACATTTTGTATTGCATGTGCACACAAACAAACTGCACACACTGTTATACTATGTCCTTGTGTGCGTGTTTTGCATATGTGGACATCTTGTTGTGTAAGTGCATTAATAACCTCTGAAACTGCAACAGCAAAAGTCTCACTATTACAATGCAAAGGTCATCGCTCTTCTTTGATGCTGCTGTTTTAGACTGTGAATGCTGCACAAGGTCATGTTCAGTCTGGTTTCCCAGAGGCCTCCTCTGTTCATCATGCTCTGTATGATTCAGGTCTTTACACAGCAGCTCTCCCATTATTTAGACTAAGCCTGTGACTCAGCGTTGTCACCCTCCTCCAAAAGATCCAATCAAGTGAACTTCATGGTGCAGTAAATCACCCGTCACTGCAGATGAACACCAAATGCCACATTCCTCCACTCAGACGCTTATTTTCACTGTTAAAAATGTTTAATATCTAAAGTGAATTAAGGGTAAAAGTAGGTATGGGAGTTAAGAATGTTGATATGTCATTCAATAATATTTTCAGTGGCCCTTTTGTTGGGAAATTAATGCAAAAAAAGTGTCTTTTTCAACTCTTTTAAGAGTCCATTCAGTGACCAAATCATTTCCAATCATTTCTTTTTAGGAATACTTTAAAAACAAAATCAAAATCACTCCAAAAATACAGATTCACATAATGATTTTATTTGTTTTGTAAAATGAAGCAGGGACAGATGTTGGCAGTTACAAAAAATGTTTTTCACAATTCAGCCACAAGAGAGCAACATAAACACAAGCAGTGGCCAAACAAAATCCCTGCTAAAATAATAATGACAATGATGTCTTTGCAGACAAGTATATTTTTGTCATATCTGACCCTCAAGTATTTCCAGGGAGTAGCTGATTATTTACAGATTAAAGATTTACAACCACAGTCCTTAGATCTCTCATGAGAGCACCTCAGTGCAGTGGTAATGAAACGTTTATTGATGACATTGACTATTATACAACTCTATATTGCTGAGATAAATACAAGTGTGATTATATTACTGGTGTGAGTCTTAAGGCTATGTGGGGCTTTGCAGCAAGATTTCACAGTGGTCCTCCTCCTCTTGCGTCTGTCTCAGACACAGTATTTCCAGAAGCAAGCTGCAGACGAAAAGAGGTGAAGACTTGTAGCATGACATCTGACATGCAGTGTATGTATACTGCAATGGTTATGATATGATGTAAATCCAGAAGTACTGAATTGAACTCACGTTCCCCCCTCTTCTGAGCTATGGATTTGCTTTCTGCCAAATTGGCTGTGATCTCCCTCTCCAACTCCAGGTCCTCCCTCAGCGCCCGCAGCTACAAGCAGAGATCACAGTGATTAAAGACTTAGACGTAGCCGTCATCGCAGTATCAATAAACCATCTATGGCTTTGGTAATCAAGAAGTGTAACAGGTTTTCATTCATATCCAGGTTTTCATTCGTATGAATGAATGTACAATTTATTCTTATTTGTTGAAAAAATTGAAACAAGATATCTACACTCCATTTATATGCAAACACAATATATTCACACTGTAGTGAATCATGGCAGGTTTCCTGGCAAATGCACAGTTGGTTCATGGTGAATCTGTGAATATCCTTACCTGCTCTAATTCAGCTAATTTATTAGCCAGCTCCAGACCTGTGGATACAAAAGACAGTTAACATCCTGCAAGAATGTGTTTGTGTTATTTACATTTACAGTTTAAGCATTTTTTCCCTTCATCTCTCACCTAGAGGATCATCCTTTTCAATTGGAATTAAGCTTTTGTGTAGTAAGAGTGCTAGAACTTTGCTCTGGGCGACTGTGTCTTCTTTGGGATTAAAAACATGGTTTCCTGCACATACAAAGCACATAAAAATGCAACTTTATAAGCACCACAAATATCACACAACACAGACAGAAAATTAAGTCATATCCATCCCATTTCATAGCCAGGCATCGTCTTTTAATTTGTTGCATTTTGGCAAAACTGAAACCAACAATAGCACTAATTTAAAGGGTGCAGTAGTTGTATGCAGCCTCCTCAGAAATCCATTTTCACTGTATTTAGGCTCAAACAAAACCATTTTTGCATACTCACCAGGGTTAAATATGCTCCTTCCCTCAACATTTAGCGCTCCCTGCAGTAGTAACAAACCCAGGAGTCCTAAGCAGTAGTTCACAACAGGAACCCTGTCCATGGTACTCAATGTATGGCCCCAGACAAACGCTGCACAATGAGTTCTCCCTCAAGCAAGGCAAGCAATCCACTGCCTTGGGTCCATCCAGTCAATATATTTATCCTTTCAGAGGCTGGGAGGAGGGGCCAGTCAGCCACTTGCGTACTAAATCGATAGCTAGTCATTGTAGGTTTCGTCAGTAGACCACCTTTTCACAGGGCTCATGGAGCGCTTGAGTGAAATACGGTGATCTGACGTTGTAGGTGAAGCCTGTAACCCTATATCACTCTGACATGGGCAAATCAAACAGAGAGAGGAAGTTATCAATCACCCTGTTGGTTATGAGAGACCAGATTCAGAGGTTCTTGGCACTTGCAAGTCTTTTTCTTTTACATTAATTGCTTCTTTAAATAGGTACACAGGAGTGTGTTGTCTGGGGAAGGAGGGGTAAATTGATTCAGTCCCTAAGTGCATCGTAGCCGGAGATGAGCTCCTCAATCTTGGCTTCAGGACTGATTTGGAGCTGAACTGAACTGAACATCAATCACTGCGGCCAAGCCATCCACCCAACACCTCCCGAGTCACCATGGTCTATTTTGTGCATCAAGGAAATCACATCTCATACCTCTGCCAGCGAAGCAGACATTGTGCTTGTGTAGTGTTAGGGAAATGAGATGGCTGGCAACTGCTGAATTTGGCTGGTCTGCTGGTCTCATAAAAGCCCCTGGTCGTCATGAACCCCTTAGGCCTTGACTTAAGAGCCTGTTGACGTTTGGCATCTCGCATCCAAGAACCTTTCACAAATCCATCATCTTAGCCATTCAACTGTTGAAAGCACAGCTCAAGGACTCGATGAAGAAACGTAACAATGTGAAACAACCTGAAAGAGTCAGGAGAGTGTCTGCTGGGGATATCTTAAACTAAAATTTGTCTGTGACAAGGTACCTGGAACTAAGTCAGACAAAACAGGCATAACGAACAAGGGCATCAAATAACGGCATAGTCTGCTGGGTTGCATTTTCTCATCAAGTTATTTTCTTTTTTTTAAGCAACACTAATGAAATAGGTCTGTATATGACTGAAAAATTAATTCTTTTAGCATGAAGTATGGACACAGTCCGCAGATTTCTAATAATGGTGTTAATGATAGGCAAACAAATGGACCACTAATTTGTCATTCAATTTTTCATTAGAACTGATGTACCGCATTGAGCTTTAAAAAAAAAAAGAAGAAAAAAAAGGAATTTGAAACAGGTGTGGCGCAGGTGTGCTACACACCTGCACGTAGAAATGCTGGACACTAGAGGGAGCAGTTACATTAACATAATCAGGTACCAGCTGCTGATCACATGACACGTGTGTATTTGTTTGTGTAAAAGAGAGAGAGAGAGAAAGATGTCCGCTTCATTCAAATAAACAGACGTGCTCTCAGTCGTCTGTTTTGAAACTGCAACCCGAATAATCATTAGTCATTTGGACCATTGATTTTGGCCTGTGGAGGTGTGTTCCCTTTCGCTTCGCGGTGAAGACTTCTTGCAGCTGCAGATGTCTACAGCCACTGACCCTTGCGCAGGGAGCTCAGTCAAGTCAATTACATGTAGCTAGAAAATACCGGAAGTGTGATAATTTGGCCTTCAAAATTAAAGTAGAAAATATGGCCGCGTATACGTTTCTGATTGTTTTGAGTATCCTTGGATTTTAAGGTAGTGTAGTAAATGTTATTGCAGCTATTGTATGACCTATGAATTATGATTGTACATAAATCAATAGCCTACTGGATCTATATATAGCATTTTCCATGCATTTTTAAAAGATATATCTTTTATGCATTTCATGCATTTTTAAAAGATATATCTTTTAAAAATGCATGGAAAATGCTAAATCAGTAGGCTACATGTCTGATGACCCCTTGCTTTTTGAGGACAATACAATGGTATTACTCATATTTTACATCACTTTGTGGTCGTTTTGCGTGTTACTGTGGTTGTTATGTGCCACTTTTAGGTTGTTTTGCTTCTTTTTGTGGTTGTTTCAAACAACTTTTTTGGCCCCTGTGCCCGTGCCCAGTAAACCTGTTTTCTAGTCCATCCATGCTGGTGGTAAGGAAAAGCTTTTGGAGTCAGTAAGTAGTGCCTCGTTACTCAGCTACATGGCATATGAAGTCTTTTATTTTGACGTCTCTGGCCGGAAAACGGCGTTTATTCTGTCTGTGTTGGCGGGCTGGTTGTAGGAAGGGCCGGGGAAGGGAAGGAGGGGACGCTCGTAGAAAATCTGACGTTAGCTTCAGTAGAGTAGCAGCCAGGCAATTACAGCAGCGACGTATCGAGGGAGAGGGTGGCAACCGAAACTAATCAAAAGGGCCGTCCAGCACCTGAACCATCAATCGGGTTTATGAGTAAAGGCGATCAATCAGCCTGCAGTTAACCTTCGGAAGAAACGTGGAAGTGTAATTCACCGTCAACGTTTTTTTTTGACTTATTACCGGTGACAACATGGCTGAATGTAACATTAGCATCGACCAGAAAAAACTACCTGGAGTGAAAGAGGGTAATGTCCATAATATGTTTGCCAGCTACATGTGAAGCAAGCTAGTTGTTTAGCATATCTAGTTAGCCTGATGTTGAGTGAGTGAACACAGGTGTTTGTTTTTTTGGTCTCATATACCATGGTTATGATGATTGTTAGCTTGCTAGTAGATGCTAGCACAGTCACGTTGGTCCTAAGGGCTGATTAGACACCTCAGCCAAGGTACAGGTGTCGTGCAAGATTTTGTACACCTGTCAAAATCTGTGTACTGTCAATGTCAGAAGGGGGATCAGTATTTTATCACGGAGAGCACAATATGTCTCCCTTTATGTTTCACACAGTGTTTGCACTAAGCTTAGATGGTGATATACACTAATGGCTATACGCAGTCTGGCACCATACCAGTGTGGGTAAATACAGCGTTACAGGAGTCAGGTGACTTGTCGACCTTAATACTGATCACATTGGAGATGTTTGCCTGTTGTAAGGTACAGTATGTGGTTCAGCCAGAGCTAAAGATAAGATGTCTTTGTTTTTGTGATGCAATGAACTGGAGGTGTCCAGTGTCCTCCGTCTTTCAGTTTAATATCTGACATATCTGATTACACTTTGCTTTTGGCTGTAAAATCTGCGAACTGCTTTGAAACACCTAAAAGACTGGACTGCATCACCAACCACATCCCATATAACTTTTATACACACCCAAAACTTTGTCTATGGTTGTAACTGGTGTAAAAGCAGGAGTAGAGTGGGGCTTTTACGTCAAAACAGAGTTTGGATGGGATGCTATGCTGGTGGAAAGGACCCATGCCGTTTGTGTGAAGCAGCTGCTCAGCAGGATGCTTGTTATTCTGGTCAGAGAGAGAAGCAACGTGCATTTCCACTGCTTGGCTAGTCTGCAGAGGGAAAGACTGAGAAAGCTGCTGGAGAAGTTTCAATTTCATCCCTCGTGTGCTAAGAAAATAGTAAATATTGTGAGCTGTCTAAGTTTTTACTTTTACTGTTACTCACAGATGAACTGAGCTTGTATTTGGATATTTCCCTCTGCACATGAAGCACAAAGACTCGACTCTTATCGTCTTTGTGCACTGTGGTGTCATGTTAAGCTTTTTTTTCTGATTCTAGCTCTGAATGATTGAATGTTGGTGTGAGAATTTAAACCACATCTCGCAGCCTTTTGTCACTTGTTGGTTGGTGTTGTTGAGAAAAACTATGCCCAGTTAAATCCTACATTTTGAGAAGTGTTGCCTTTTACAAGCTATAAAATGAATGGTCACACTAACGCAAAGTGCTGGATGAGGTAAACCTTTCTTGGCTAAGAAGATTAAGCATATGGTTGAAAAATGGTCTGTGTTAATTTAATCCCATGGTGATCTAAGGCAGTTGGGGGGCGGGGGGGGGGAGGGGGGGGGGGGTTCCTTTGCCCTCCTCTTTCCACAGCATCAGTTTATTCCAACCACTCACCCAGTCACCCCCCCTCTACTACACCCAGACAATCTGGACCACTCATCGGTGGTTTGTTTGGGTCCCAGGCGTGTTTGTGTTGTCAATACTATGAGAAAGTAGTTCATTTTTTCAGAGCTTTCTCTGATGCACGCCAACACATAGTCGTAGTGTATTCCTGTTATTAATTTTTTATGTGGATGAAGTAATCTCTGTGAGCAGATGATGGGTGGTGAGTCTGGCAGTGTGAGGTTATTGAGTGTGGCTAGGCTCTGTAATGAAAGCTGGGAGGAGGAGAGCTTTTAATATGTTTAGTGTCAATGGATCGATAAGACTTGATATATTATAATATGACTGAATGTATATAATGCATGATATGAATAATTCTCATCGCAAAACAAGAGGAGGTAAAACAAATACCTAAGCAAGTTAATTTTTCTTTATTTTGGTCCTCCCTGAATAGAACCACTTCCAACAGCAGAGTGGCGCATGGCTTCTTGCAGGATGAAATCATGGCTTAATTTTATTCTTCTATATTTGATGATGATGTTTGGAAGTTTTTGCAGCTGAAGAAAAGTTTCTTTACTACAGGATTTCAAGAATGTTATTGCTAAACAGGAGGTAGTTAATCCACGTTGACTAAGCCGAAGAAGCAGATGCTGTACTATAAGCAAATACTGTTCAGCCTATGGTATAAGTTCCACATCCATAATTAGCTGAGGTTGTGAGAAAGGTCGTGACGTGTCCCCTTACATTTGACTGTTTCGTACACAGGAAACTGTGAGCATTTGAAGACTGGTAGATCCCAAATATTCTAAGTGTCAAAATGAAAGAAGCAGTGTGCCTCATTTCAGACCACTTTAGATGGATGTGGGGAGATGGTGTTGGGTTTTTATGAGGAAAACTCCCCTCCTACAACAGTCTACATTGTTTCCAGAATGAATGTTCACAAAATTTTGGCATCAGTAATATTGAAACCATAAATGGAAAGTGCTCAGGTTTAAAGTTGTCGTGAAGATATCTGTCTAAGATCGAAAACACGTAGTAAAATATAGATTTAAGATTTAAAAAAAAAAAAAAAAGTATTGTTGGCCAATAATTGTGGTCATCCTCTCTAGATGTTATCTATATATCTACATTTACAATTACATTTACTCATTTGGCAGATGCTTCTATCCAAACTCACAGACTTATAAGGTTTTGGTTGTAATGGTGGAGCTTTAGTCCAAAGGTGGTGCTTAGGCCACATAATAATTATGCATCTGTCACACAAGCTCTGCTTCTGTGAATGTGAAGCACTGATTAATATGTTCAGATGATTATCAGGCTTTTCAGATCTCATGCTGTCTGCTGGTTCACATCCTAGTGTTATTGTTGCCTATTTTGTAGAGTAGAGGTTTGGGATAATTTTTTGATCACAGCACTCAGCATTTAGGAAACATCACATGATTGAAAGACACGTAAATACATTTACTTTATCTGACTGTGCCTTGCAGATGCACACACAAAATGTTGGTGGGAGTTTTACTCATGTACTTGTCACATTTTGTCAGCCAGTTCAGGCAGTACTGGCAGCTCGTCAGTAACAAACCTACGGTATTTCTCACTTCTTAAAGATCCTCTCACCTCTAAATGATGTTTAAGGAAACTCAGAAGAGAAGTTCTCACATTAGTGTTTATTTAAGCTTCTTTATTATGTTTTTTTTTTTTTTTTTTTATCTTGTGCGAATGGTTCCTTATTCACAGTTTCACTTCATGTATGTGCTGCCAACAAAGCGTGTGTGTGTGTGTGTGTGTGTGTGTGTGTGTGTGTGTGTGTGTGTGTGTGTGTGTGTGTGTGTGTGTGTGTGTGTGTGTGTGTGTGTGTGCGCGCGCGCGCGTGCATGAGACTGATGTTAAACACCTGCCTGGCCACTGAATGTCATATCTAACATCTCAACCGCCTCTACTTTGACTTGTGTCAGCTACAAAGTTTAGACATTGAAGAACTGAAAAAACATCCAGATGTTGAGGCTAATTTTGAACTTTGCTTTTTTTGTACAGGCTTTCTCAGTTTTTAATTTTAGTCTCTTTCTCTTTTTTCAGTGTGCAGAGACTTTGCTGTGCTGGAGGACCACTGCCTGGCCTATAACCTACAGGAGCAAGAAAGTAAGAGACAATAAATTTGCCATTTTTAAAAAATTTGTTCCCCTTAGTCCCCATGTTTACACTTGAGGGCACTAGGGACATGTAAATTCCTACTTATTTCAAACATCTGCTTTCCTGCTTTTCTGCTTTCACTGCTTCTGATCACAGAACTGACCTGTGCTAAACTCCAGTCAGAGGAAACCTCAGTTTCCTTTGATAGGTCCTGTTCTTTATTAAGATGAAAAAATCCAGAGAGTTCATACAGAAAGGTCCATTCCCCTTTTCTAGAGTCTGTTTAAACACTCTAGTCATTTATTGTTGTAACGTCTTTGCATCAGACCTGTTCCCTCACTGTTTTCGTCCCTGCTGCAGTCCTAGGTCACCTAAAGCTTACATTGAAAACTATGAAAGATGCTTTTAGATCTTAACAGTAAAAAAATGAATGCACTCCAAAATGCTCAACTTCTCCCTGTTGGAATATTTGTCAAGTCTAACAGGCTAAACTGCGGTGTCAGTGGCTGCAGCCTGATTAAGCCTACATAAACCCTGCTTTAGCCACACAGTTCACCATGTGAATGGTGTAGGATGCCACAACAATACTGTATCAGAGCAGGGCCGTGGCAGAATACAGTGGACTGGTGCATGTGATTTGTCTGGATCACATTAATTGTGTGTGCTGCAGCTGTAGCACAGAGAGATTCTGGATCTGAAGTTAGACAGTGCAATGAGCTTAGCAAGGGTTTTTATATGAGACACAATGTGAGATACTATTGTCTCTCACTTTGTGAGTGTGTGTGCTTGTAAAGGATTGTTTTGTGTGTACATGATGGACAAAAGTACACACTCCCTAACTGCTGTTAGCTACGTGTTTGTCCCTGCATGCCTCATTAGATTAGCTGGTGCTTTCATGTGAGCTCATATGTGTGTAATTAGCCGGCATCTTTTTCACATGATTTAAAAAAGCACTTTGGAGACTCACCATAGAAGGTTTGTTCCCCTTCTGCTAATCTTTTAGTAAGTGCATTCAGATAAATTGTTGAAATCTCATGATGATGTCTATTACTTATAAACTTTTTTGCTCTTATCAAAAGCTCTATTTTGCTTTAGTGTCTTAATGGAAATGCTCTCAAGAACTGCTTGTCCTTCACTGTAGGTTAAGATATCTCCGGATGAGTTGCCAAGGCAGACTTACAAACCCAGACATAATAAGGCCCTCCTTTCATCAGACACAAATGAATATCCTCAGAAGGCCAATGGCCACCACACCCCCCCATATCCTTCACCTGCACTCATTCCCAGAGATGTGACAGGAACCATTAGAAAGAGGCTATAGCTTTTGTTCAGATTTTCTTTTTTGGTCAGCTTTTGTTTCGAAGGGATGGATAAATTTAGAGCGTTGGTAAATGCATCAAGCTCCACAAGATAGATGGCCAGATGTCACCCAACCATACCTTAAGTGCAGATTAGACTCTCTTTTAGCTGTGATTAATTTGGTTTTGGCTGGCCTGTCCTTGTGTTGTCGTTAACCCTTTTTAAAGCCTTAGTGATCCATAACCTAATGTTCATCTCCCTTTGTTGCCACACTAACTGATCTGGCTTGAGCCAGAAAATTGTTTGTTTCACCTTTGACCCTGGAGGTCATCGAGGAGAATGCCAGCTGACATAGTTTGACAGTTCTCTAAATATGCAGTGTCCCTTTTATTTCCTGGATCACATCGACAGATGGCCATCCCAAACGTGCCTTTTTAGCACATTCACTCCACGTTAATGTGGAGTTACAGCTGGCTTTTATTTCCATTCAAAATGTTGAGCATGCAAAATGCTGAGGCATTCAAATGTTGCTTGGAAAACATTTCTTTATGGCTATGTCAGCACTTGGCGCCTTTGTTTCTGGAGTCTGTTTCAGTGTACAGCTCCACACTGACATGTCTGAGGTTCAGATAGTCCAGCTTTCTCACCCAAACTTCCTTGTCTATAATTACGTGAGAGCTCTTCAAGGTTGAGTTTGTTGAATGAATGTCACAATGACAGGTCTTTTTTTCTTTTTTTCTTTGAAAAAAGGAATCAATCTTCTAGTTTAAAAGCCTAGCAGTGGATAAATGATAGCCTTATCTTGGGCTGTGACATCAGTTTTGTCGTCAAATCGTCAAATATTTTTTTTGTGAGGTGTCATAAACTTAAACATTTGATCAGCGTCATACAAAAAAATCAATGTCAGTCCTTTGACTTTTTACCAAGTTGCCACAGCTGTGACTCACAGTTTCCCGTTTCAATCTCACCAGTCGGAAAGCAGAAACTTTATGGAGCCTCTCACGGGTAAATTGCCAAATGTAATTTGGTCCTTTTCACGTGAAAGCTGGCAACAGATCGATAGGCGAGTAAAACAGAGCTGAACAAGTGAGTGATGCTCTCCATGCTTACAAAGCGCATTGAGTGCGTCAGCAAGCAGGATTTATCATCTGTTATGGCCCACAACGTGCCATCACACAACCTTGGAATGATACCTCAGATGTGAACATTCATTTCTCAATGACTAAGAGCGCTCTCTGTTTATTACCAGTCTGAATGGTCTGTGTCATCAACGTTGATCTTGTTCTCTGCAGACCATCTAAACAATGCTACTCCTCCTCTGAGAGTAGACTATCAAGAAAGTGTGGATCTGTAAATGAACTCCCCAGTGCTCTAATTTTCATCATCCATCTAATTCCTCATCAGTAGTGCGGTCCAGCCAGCTGACCTATTCTGGTTTGTGTGTCCACAGTTTTTAAGAGCAGTGCTTATGTGTTTTGTGTCTACAGTTGAGAGCCACTTGGCGTCCAACGTCCATAAGAGCCGTCTGGTGCAGAAGGACCTGCAGGTGGCCAAGAAGCTGCAGGAGGAGGAGGATAAGAGGGCCAAGATCCAGAGCCAGAAACAGCATGTTGACATGTGGGTCTCTCTCTCTCTCTCTCTCTCTCTCTCTCTCTCTCTCTCTCTCTCTCTCTCTCACCTTTTATATACTGTGTCTATATCAAAGCAAATCACACTTGGAAAAATGGACAATAACACAGGCAAACATTGTTGGACCTAGAGGAGATGGTAACCTATAAAGAGGAGACATGGCTGGGTGATCACCTGGTAAAAATCTAAATTAGTTCATTGCACTTGCAAAATGACAGTAAATTACATGAGATCCAGAGTTTAGTTGAAAGCTGTTATCTGGTTTTAATTGTATAGCTATATCCATCAAGCACAGAATTATGAATTGAACTGTGTTGGTTTAATTTTGTCTTAAATGCCATTTGCCCCTCATAACTTCATGAAGTCATCAGAATACTTTGCAAATTGCTTTGTTGATAGCATCTGTTTCAGATTATTGTAATGTAGTGTAATTGTTCCCAAACCCTATACCTAAAACAGATTCATGCTTGTCCAGTGAGGTGATCCAGCAGTCCCACCATACATGCCCCAAAGTAAATTTAGCATTCATTGTAGGGTTAGCACTTTTATTGTTTTAAATTAGTGGGTCATGTCTTGCATTCATTACCAGAAGTAAGCCTGTTTACTTTCTTTCATTCAGTTTGTACTAGAGAGCGATGACAGATCACTAGGTCAGATACAATACATTCCTTCAACTCAACACTAACACAACAAAAAAGGGAAAGATTATTTAGCCTCTTGTCATTTTGATACGTTGTTTTCCCCATCAACAACTGTGAGTGGCGTCCTAAACATGTAGGAGAAAACACAAACAGCCCAAGCAGTTCATTCACATCTCTTGTGGTCTCTGTGGAATCACCCATAGCCCTGATGTATAAATATATTTCTTCAGGGGTTTGGGTCAGCTCCAGCTGCACGTCCAAAACTATGCAGCATCCACATGTACTATCCACAATGGCCTGATGCAGAAGCATAAATCAAGCTTCAGTGACTTAACTAAACATAGCTACGTGTTCTGTTGTTCTGTTGCCTCTGCCTCAGTCCAGACCAGGAGCTGCAACAGAGCATGCAAAAAGGAACTTGGATTTAAAGTATTTCTATCTGCTCTGCAATTGTTATTGAAATAAAAAGTGCTGACTCACAGCTCAATGAGGTCACTGTTTCAGGCACACACAGACATAGTTACAGGAGTGGTATTGCACCCACAGAGAGAGGCCAGATGCTCCACCACGGATGCAGGTGGGCCAATGCTGCTTGTCATGCTGGGAGCTCACACTGCCATCCACACTGCTCTTGCCAGTGACACTTCACATACACCCACTCTCACATTTGACTAAACACAGACACACAGGGGAATGCAGCGTCCCTTGCTTCTTAGTGTATACTGATGAATGCATGCTCAGGTGCTTCTCCTAAGCTGTCAGCTGCTCAGGTCAAATACAGGTGAAGCGCATGGTAGCTAAGCTGTTCCTACAGTTCCTTTTTGAGTAAAGCATTACACACATGTATGTGTACACACACGGAGAGAGAAATGATTTTTGCATACCAGCCCTCCAGACAGATGGTGTTGTTGTCAAGATCACGTTGTTTAAGAGTGAATCAAAGCGAGCTGGTGAGATCAGCTTCACAACAGGCGAAGACGCTCCCGCTCTCGCCTGAAGAGCACACACTATCCCTCACAACATGCTGGACAATTTCAAAGCTGGGCTCTTGGTGTGTTTACTGCTCTTATGTAATTGAACTATTTAATCATAGATAGCATATTGTGATATGTCCATAAATAATAATTAGGGTTTTGGCAGTGTTAAAGTGTGTGTTTGGGTTTTTATTACTTTTGAAAATCTCAGTCTGCCATGTTAAGTCAGTCAGAATTAGGGCATGTGAGTTTGAATTGTATTTAGGTGAATTAGTTACCAGCAAAATGGCAACGGAAGCATCAACTGTAAGCACTCAGAAAAATATGAGAAAAGTATAAGACTATGGATAAAACATTAGAAGTAAAGCCTGTTTACTGTGTGTGAAAAATGTGCTTTTATTCACATTATCATCGTCAATATTCTTACTATTACAAGTTGTATTATTATATTATATCAGTGTTGTAATGTTGTCCTACCCCTTCCCCATTTACACATTGTGATCCATGGGAAACCTCAGTGAGCGCCAAGATAATGAGATCGCTCAGGAGATTCAGGAACAACTGGTCCGACAGGCAGAACAACAGCGACAGCAAGAAGAAAAGGATGCGGTAAGAACACATTACACACACACTACTCACACATTACACACACACACGAGATCAGACCTTTCTGCACATTCAAGCGCAGTGTTGGTTGCATCCAATGACTTGACTTCTGGTATCGATGTACTGTAACGGGTGGGTCATTCCACTCGAGATGTTGTAATGGAGTAATAGCCAAAGTGACAGAGCCTGTATTTTTACTTCTCAAGGTCGTAATCTCGATGTTCTGAGCTGAGTTTAGGATGTTTTTGTAAATGTTTAACATGATATTGTTGATGTGGTCTCATTGCTCTGTGGTGCTATGAAAAAATGAAAAAATGTACTAACTTGCCTGAGTAACCCACTACAGCACTTGCTCAACTTGTGTGATTTATCCAAAGCATCAGGGAACGATTGAGCTCACCACTATAATCCGATATGTTTTGAAACTACAGTGACTGGCATAAGAAAAAAAAAACAAAAACAAAACTCCATCTCAAAACAAAGTGATATATTTGTTACAGATCGGGCCAAACAGGGACTTTGTCATATTCATGTGGGACAACATGTTTACTGTTGCCTTATTTGTTTGTAGGCCATAGCTCGTAAGCTGCAGGAGAAGGAGATGAAAGACGAAAGGAAGAGACAGAAGCAGCTGGAAGCAAACTTTGAGGAGGAGTACTTTGAGGATCATGGAGGTGGGTAGAGCACCACAGGCTCATATTAATGTGTGGCTGTTTCTTTGTCTGTGTATATTTCACATGTATTTGTTGCCCGTCTGAGCTCGTCTGTGGTTAAGGACATGGGAGAAGATATGATTCTCTTTTTTTGGACCCGGATGTTTTTTTTTTTTTGTTTTTTTTCCCAGCTCTGGATTTGTGAGGGTATGCTTTTGATGCTGCACTTCTCTGGAGATTGTTCCTGACTCGAGGCAAAGATTTTGGAATGCATTCATAAGCACATAATTAACCTTGAAGAGAGGCTTACACGTTCCTACAGAGAAATAATTCGTCATCTTGTTCCCATTCAAGAGCAAACACGACTAAATGAGTGCTCCAGTTTAAAGATGTAGCTTAAACCTGCTTTGATATCAGATTTAACCTCACATGCAAAATGAATCTCGAGTTAGTGGGCACCAAATGCATTACGAAAAACACTTAAATGGTGTTACATACTCGCCTAAAAGATATTTGTTTTAACTGGGCATGCTTTTATACATCTAGCCTTTTCATTACGTATAACAAATCCATTTCAAGTCTTTTCATGCAAACATCACACCTCTGTGTGATTCATCTCACTGGAGGTCTGTTCATTTTCTGCTGAAAGAGAGACAGTGACTCATTTTAATCTTCCTCTTTTCTCTGACTTCCTTGTAAGTTGTTGCCCTCTGTCAAGTAACCTGTGAGAGGTTGACCCTGCGTCCATCTCCACGTTGAGAGATGCAGGTTCAGCACAGGCTTTTATAGCAAAGGACCATCAGACATTTTAGAGTAGGGCAGCTATGTCTGAATGCAGTTGTACTTCTTGAGCCACAGGTGTGACTTTGAGTGTAGGAGGGAAATCTATTCTTTATAAATTCTTTATAACATCTCCTCCTCATAAAAGCTCAAAACACTCGTGAATCAAATCTGGCACACTGACTCCCAGTTTTCCTCCTCTCCAGAGGATGACATTTAGCACCCACTGCCACCACTCATGTTCTCCCTAGATGGTGAGCAGAGAAGGAAAATGATTTTTAGTCAACTTCATAACACAAATTAATCATCCTCTGCCTTCTCTTTTTTTTTTCACTCTCCCAGCTGTTTATTTTCAGTGATGCACAAATATTCAAACCTCATTGGTTTTACCTCCACCGGCAGGTTGCAGTTGAATTGGTTCTTTTGTTTTTTTTTATTATTTGTCCTGTTACAATGTTGATGACAGAATTTTTAAGCTCGCTCACTCCTTAAGCTTTGTGGATATGCATGTAAATAAAACATGGGATACAAAAAGGGACAGAAAGAGGTGGTGGCTGTGAACAGAGAGGCAATGAGAGTAGTTTCTCTGGTGGGGTTTGAAGTGTACACAGTGTTGCGTTGACACAGACATTGGCCTCTTTGTTGACACAAACAGGACTGGGCAATTGTCTCTAGCTGTCTACCTGTCTACATTGTTGTGTCTATATGGATCACCAGACGCCACTGTGCTTTACATGGCAGGTGGTCAGGATGAAGCTACGCTCTTGCTGACTCTGCCACTCTGCCCTACTCTCCTTTATACTTGAATATTTGTTCCACTGCCAGGCTCACTATGTTTGATTTGAAGCCTTGTACGTTACATAACCACACACCTCTAATGCCCCTGCTGAGTGCGTGTGTGCATACAACTGAAGAAGTGTGAATGTGCTTACAGTGGAGCAAAGATTTTGCACCTTTATTTCCCCCTCTGTCTAATACTCTAATGGAAAGACGTAAAAGTTAGTAACCAGATACATTTCATGCAGGTTAAAAGATTGTCACTGTGCACAAAGGGGTTTAGTTTTGAAAATCAATCTCTGAGCATTTTCACCGTCTTGCACTTGTATGTGAATTCTTGTTACAGTGTTACATTTCAAATCTGTGTAAAAGTGTTACATTTCAAATCTGTGTAAAAGTGTTACATTTAAAATCTCCACTCCATTAGTTTTTTATGTCCTTCTTATGCACATGTAAACACACATTCACACTTGTGTGATATCATGTAGCTTCTCATCGGGCCGTGTAATTGGCTTCTCCTCAGGAAATGAGAGGCTGCTGGCTGTGTTTGTCTTAATCCAGTGGATTACAGTTGCACATAAACCCACGTGGGGGCAAAACCTACCCCCACTTGACAGGTACAGAACTGGAAAAAGATAGGGAGGCAAATGGAGAGGAAGATGGAGGAGTGTATTTAAAAGTCAAATGAAACGGAAGAGAGCAAACACTTTAACCAGCTATGTCATTTTGAGGCAGGTATCAGTCAGGCTGTCATTTGTACCTGCCTAATTTTTTCTTTCTTTCTTTTTTTTTTTTTAAAGTTTGAATGTCAACAAAGTTGATTAGACGTTAGACAGCAGGTTAGATGGCTGGAATTCCATTGAGCTGACTCTCAGGGCAGAGAGAACTTGCCTTTACTGCGTGCTTTTCCACTCACTTGTTTTCATTCAAACTTTTGTCAGTCACAGGCCAACTCGCAGTAGGATGGTGTTCAAGTTCAGCTTTTTCATTTAAGTTAGTCATGCTCTGGTTATAATACGGTATTTGCTTGGTTGTCGAGTCTGTCACATTGATTTTCATTTGTGTGCGTCAAACAACCCCCAATATATTCAAAGGTGTTAATAGCACATAATTGGATGTTCGTTATGTCATGTCAAAAGTCTGAAGTGTTAGGAGGTTTTCCATTCTGTACGACTGCCCTGCATTTATAAGTGTATTTTATTTAACTTACAAACACTTGTTGCCACTGACTTCACCTTATTCTAATTTTCCAAGAGCAATAACGACATCTCTGGATATTTTGAGTGCAGCTAATTCCCATACTGTTTACATTTATAGCATATACTATAAATATAAAGAGTGTGACCATCATTCTCCTCACTGGTTCTGTCTAGCTCAATGCTTACTAACCATCTCAGCTTATATCATTCTTATCTGTGTTATTTTTCACCTCATGTTCTCATCAACCATCATCATTCTCTCCACTCTGCCCTCCTCACACCCTCACTCCTTCATCTCTGCTCAGCTGCAAGAAGACCTGTTGATTTGGACAAACACACTCGTCACAAATCAACTTCCCCAGGCCGATATGATCCGTATGCACCAGTGAGCTCACATCGTGATTACTCCCCAGATTATAGCTCAATAGAGGCCAAAAGGAGCAGGTATCCAAGACAGGACCCAGCAGCACCCCATAGCCACTCCAGATACCCTGAGCACCACCTGGTGGCGGAGGGAGGGCGAAGCAGGCATGCAGATCCGTACCCAGAGCATCTGCTCTCCTCCAGAGGCAAGCATGGGGACAGGTATCCAGAGTATGAACCCGCAGAGATTTGCAGAGCCACAGGCCTAGGATGGGAGGACACAGAGAGAGTGGTGAGGAGGAAGGAGAGACCAGCCAGACCCCCTCCACCACACATCCCCATAGAGAGAGACAAGGCATGGGACAGAGAAAGGGACAGGCAACGTGACCGAGACAGGGGCAGGGACCTGGAATGGGAAAAGCATATGGGAAAAGACCAGAGGAGAGACAGGGAGCAGGACCTCAGGGGGGCGAGAACAGGAGGAAGAGACAGGGAAAGATCCAGAGATAGAGGACACACTGGGGACAGACACAGAGAGAGGGACGGGCAAAGACAGAAAGACAAAGACAGATCAGGAGCAAGAACCAGGAGCAGGGACACAGGACTTGATCAGGCTTATTTGGAGCAGGGTCATAGCAGGTCGAGGGAGGGCAAGGCTTCCTGGATGGAGGAAGAGGAGGATGGTGAGAGGGAGAAGAGAGCCAGGGGCCAGCAGCATGTCCACTCTGCCTACGAAGACGTGTTTGACGAGCCCAGGAGCGATGAAGGGAGAGGGGTCGCCAAGGAACTCTGGGACCCTCGGCAGCGCGAGGGTCCTGGCAGGGAACGCATTCATACTCACCCCAACGGAGAGACAGGTATCACCCTGAGCCTCCCTCTGGGCTCTGCGGGGGTGTTTGTGTGGTGTGCTCCAGTTGCTTTTTTCGCAGTGGCAATCTCAGGTGGTGGGTTCATCTACTGTAACATGGCAATCACTAATGAAGATACTAATTTTCTCTCTTCTCATGAAGACAACAAAGATTTCACAATAATTTCTGACGATTGATGTGATTCAGATTTCAATGGTTTGAAGTGATTGGAACTGTTGCTGTTGTGCTGTGGGGTTCACTCATTCTTGCATTGTCTATTGTGTTGTTGAACAAGGCAACGATTACACTGTGCTGAAACTGAAACCTGTGTTGTGATTTTCTAATAGCTCCATGGATTTTTGTTGGGCTAAAATTTCGGCATTCACAAAGGGCTGCACAGCTGAGCTGGTTCTATCCCAAAAATGTGAAAGGCATGAAACAAAACATAGTGATAAACACCACTGGAGATGCACCGCAGCCCTTTTTGGGTGCCTTACGGCTTTAATCCAACCACAGTTTTATGTATTGTAGTCCAGAAACAAGTAGTCAATTAATCGTTGATTGATAAATTATTTTGATAATCATTTTTTAATAATTTCATTGTGTAATTTAACAAAATGCCAAAAACATTCTGGCTCCATCCCCTCAGATTTGAGTTTTACCAATTTTCTGTCATACATACCCCACCCCCTCAGGAAATTCTCATAATATTTTTTTCTGATGCCTTGAAGACTAAACAATTGATCTTTATAAAAAAAAAAAAAATTAAAAAAAAGCAACTGATTATACAATTATGAAAATAATTATTGGTTTCAGCTCAAATTTGTTGTTAATATTATGTGGGGACATCCACAGGTCGTATTGTGCACCGAGGGAGTGGAGCAGTAGTAGCAGAAACTGAGTATGGGCTGAGCGAGGCCACCAAGGGGTTGACGAAGCTTGATCTCCGAGAGCAGGAGCTAAAGGACATGGAGGTGGCCAGGAAACTGCAAGAGGAGGAAATCAAGGTGGGGAAGGAAGCTAAAAAGGTATAAGATTTTTTTTTTTTATTTGTGCATACAAAGGATCGGTGAACAGTTTTATGTTTGAGATGAAAAGAAAATCAAAAAGTGAACTGAAGCATGATAATGTGTAGGTTGATCTGATTTTGTAACAACTCTTCCACCATTAAGCTGCCAAGTTCTGCTGAGAGATCCCAAAATTTCTAACTGTGCATGGTAAAAACGCATTAAGACCTGGTAATAAATACTGTAAGCCAAGAGCAACCTCAAGCACTTAAACTTGGTATTAGTGAGGGCTACAAAGAGCAGGAGCTGAATACTAACATCCAGCTCCTGGATAATGAAAATCAGGTCAGATATACAAAGTCAGATTTTGAGCTTATGATAAATCCAATATGTAAAGAGTAGGCATATAATAGGCCCAATGTAACAAGTACAATGTCAATTCTTCACACCAGTGGACTTTGGTATGTTGGAGGCTGTTCAGTTTTCTATAGAATTGGGTCTTTGGGCCTCAATCGCAGTCATTTCCATGTGTTATATAATGTCAGAACAATGTGTTCCATTCTGGGGAGAATATGATCTTTTGATTGTTTTCGGGTTTTAGGCAAGCAAGGTGCATATACGTGCAGCCCAAGTGGCACAGGATGAGGTGAGTGAGCATAAAGTCTGTAAACTTTTAATAACAGTTCATTTCCTGAACTCAGCCAATTGAATCATCTTCGTCATATCATCCTATGTGAATAAAGCCATGTCTAAACCAGGCATTACTTTAGAGGAAATAGCCCAGTAATGTACAAGTGTTGTTATTTCATGCTATTTTAAAAAGGACATATGACTGTAAGCTGGGTGTTTTCTAATTACTGTTCAGAATATACAGTATGTCATATGAAACACAATCAGTGTGTCACCCACACATCGAGTCTTATCTTGCTCTGACAGGAAATGGCCCGACTGCTGATGGAACAAGAGAAGAAGGAGTACAGGAAGAATCGAGAACGGGAGAAAGAGAAGGAACGAGAGAGGGAGAGGTTGGCCATGGAGAAGATGGCAATGGAAAGGAGGAGGCCAGAGGGCGACAACAGGGTAAATTTCCATAAACATACTCATTTTAAAACCTGGGGTGGAATGTGTTTGCAGCATATTTTATATAAAAGTGTTTCCACTGTGGTACAAGAACCATAATTTTAGGGAACCGTAATTTTTTTTGGGTTCAAGCCAAATTCAGAGGAAGTCGTCCGGCCCAGAACACGAGATGAGTATGAATACCAGAGGCAGAAGAACCAGAACAAGCCTGCCAGGTACAAGACTCATTACTTCTTAAGACCAAATGTTTCCAGCCAGCCAAGAAACAGAAACTCAGTCATTACATTTGTTTTCTGTCTCGGTTTTCCTCACTCTGTCTGTCTCAGGCCTCCTCAGCCTCGTCCACACGACTATGAGAATGTGAACCCTGGCTTCGGCTACTCAGACAACCCTGTCCCCCCTCGTGCTCCCACAAGACCTGAGGCTGCTTACAAAGGTATGATGTCCATGTGAAGGACTGGCTGTATTTACTTCATTCTAACATAAAGTACCATCTCATTAAATAAAGATGTGCCCTGTGTTTAATGACCACATTGGTGATTTTTCAGTAGTGCATATTGACAACAAATTGCATATTATAAGCAGTACTGCTTGTTATTTTTCTATACCACATCACATGTTCATTCTTTGGTTCAGTTGGACTTTTTTGTAGCTTGATGTGAATCTTTTCACTTGTTAGTCTGTGTGCCTCCAGAAGGCATGACTGTCTGAGTGCACATATTCTGGAAAGAAATCTGCACTTAGTTAGTTAGTTATTTGTTTATTTATTTTAGCTTATACACCCTTTATATAATGTATCAAAATCTAGAAGTACAACAAATTATTATTTTCATAACTGTTTGTTTTCTCCATAAATCAATTAATCATCTGATCCATAATGTATTAATAAATGGTGAAAGTAAGTGCAAAATTTGCTCATTTTGCCTGACCATCAGTCCAAATCCAAATATATATATATATAAAATATACCCAAATATTTCTCTACAATTATAGTTGACAAAGAAGAAATCCATCCTTCTTGCCAGGGGAAAAATGACTGAAATGATCAATTGATTAGTTTAGTTAGTTTAGTTTAGCATCTTCTGATGGATTAATCTAGTAATTGCTGCAGCACTACTGTAAATGTTCCTACCACTGCTTAAATTAACCCATACAGTCAGTCCATATTCATGTAATGTAAATTTTTACATTTGGTGGTTTTAGCACCTGGTATTGGGTATGCTTCCCCTGAGACTTGACAACTGGCACACAGGAAGTGATGAACTTTTTCTTTTCTTTTTTTTTTAGCTTATTTTTGAGTTTACAGTTGAGACATAACAGGAAATAAGGGGAAAGAGAGATGGGGAAGATTGTGGTTTGTTTTCTGCGCCGTCAACCCTCAGGCGACCAGGACGTCCGGGGAAGTGGTGTATTTCACTGAAGCGTAAATAATACTTGTTTCACATAGCTATAAGAGTAGTTAGTGCAAACAGCAGAGTCCAGACAGCAGGATGTAATTCCAGATCTTGAAGAAGAAAAAGCTGATTGTAGTACAAAAACACTACAGCTACAATACATCTTGGTGTGCTGATGGATCTCGCTGTCTCTTCCGTCTTTTCCAGGTGCCTATTACAAGCGGTGACTCAGGCTCTCTGCCATGTCCAGACATACTGTCAGTTCTCCTTCGTCCTCTTTTTTTTTTCTTTTTTTTTTTTTTAATTCATCTTTGCTTTCAGCCATTCACACTCTGTTGACCAAAAGCCTTGGAACAATCTAATGAGTTGGCAATGGTCTTATCTTTTTTTATAGTACCCTCCAAAGTTGGCCCAGGGTTAAGGAAGTGGGTCTGTGAGTGCTGGAACCACACTCATCTTTTCCTTTTTTTAATTTGTAAATTGTGATAAATATTATTTCTTTTAACTGACTTGACATCAAGACAAGCCAAAAGAGCAGCCTTGTGACATAAACTCCCATGGTTCTTAGCTGTTGAAACAGAGGAACTGGCTCCTCATTTGCTGTGCTCATCGTGTGCTGATGTTCGTCCCATCTGTGGACCATGCCATCACAAGGGCTCGAGGCCTCTGCTGGATATAACCATGCAATCTCAAATTTCCTCATGACTCCTCATGGGACGTGCCTGTCTGGTCCAACATGGATGCTACAGTGTCTTAGATACCAACATGGCAGCTGCTTTGTATCACCCGTGCTGCAGTTTTATTTCTTGTCATCCTGTTCAGCGAGGCTACGCAAGTCCTATCCATGTGCCACACAGCGTATGACTCTGGAGGGATACGTTTCTGTTCCTGTATTCAAACAAAACAAAAAATAAGCCTTTTATCAAGATGCTGGCAGTTTTGGCTTTGACATGTTTACCACCTTGTTCCAGTGCAGAGGAGGTGGAGCTTTGTGATGACCCATGGACATTTAATTGGCTGTAGGCTATGTCTTCTTCTGCTTGTGAGGGGCACTTTGTTTTTAACCCTGTCACCCTTCAACTGAAAGTGGATGGATGATATTCTGTGTATGACTCACTGTTTCTATGTGCATGCTTACTGAAAGTGTACAACTGTGTACATGCATTTCAGCTCTATATCAAATTAACTGGCTCCCTCTTCTTTTTTGTCAGAAAGGGCTAAAGCCACAAAAAGCCAATAACCTTCTCTTTGTGAATGAACAAAATATGTGCTAGCTCATATACTGCTGTTCAATGTATCACTTTTCTATTTCATGTCAGCTTGTCATTTACAAACCAAAACTGGCTCATAAAAGAACCAGAAATGAAATGCATGTACATTGCTGTGTCAAACCTGAATTCATGCTTGTGCTTATGGCACAGACATTGTGCAATTGAATATCTGCTTGTTTTATTTAAATGTAAATATATGTTGTTTTTTGTTTTTGTTTTTGTTTTTTTTAAGCTTGTGTTACCAAATTATGTCTTGTGGAAAATACAAGATTTTCACTTCAGTCCTAATATCTTGTGTCCCACTAGTTATTGTTCAGAAAGGGAGCCTTATATTTTATTTTTACACAGAATCTTGTTGGTCTTTCCTCAGATTGTTCCCATACTTTCTATACCCCCTAAACTTTCCCACTGTCTGTTCCAATCCTCTTCTCTTTGTTTCAAACTCAAAGGCAGACATCACTTCCTGCCTGCAGAAAAGGCAAACGTTCCCACAATAGAAGTGCATCTGGATGGAGGGTAATTCAGTCACAGGATTAGCTGGAAAAACTAACACAAACATATTATACTTCTCAAAGGGACCTATTTTACTGTTTTTACTGCTGCAGAATCCATTATTTTCTGTTCATATTGAATAAGAATGATATGGAAAATGAAGAGCACATTTAAGCTTTTGAGTTTACTGAAATGTTTATATAATGGCAACAAACTGATTCAGTCTTTGAACATTGAGGTGGACTCGGCTGGCCTCAGTGCTACTTCCATGTGTTCACGTTGTAATAAATGTTGCTGAAATTATAAATCAGCTTCTAAAATGATTCCCTCCCTGTTCAGAGAAAATGTGTAGTTTTCTTTGCCTAAGTGTGAGATGTTTGTATTGCTGAGCACATGCAGCAATACATACTGGTGTTATTGAATTGATAATGTGCTAATGGCTGTTGACAGAATGGGATTTGTGCCATATGTTTGTCATTTTTTCAGGGACTTGAAAAGGGGAAAAGCTTCAAGTTGTTGTGGTTGTAGCAGAACTACCACACCCACCAAGGTGGGACTCCTAATTTATTCTGTGATGAGAGCACCACCTTGTGGACTTGTTGGCAATTAAAAAAAACAAAACAAAATGAATCTAATCAGGATGTCTCTTTGATTGTGTATTCGTGGATGTTGTGAATCAGACTTTAGATTCGAGTGCTGTCTACATCAAACATTGAGTGTTATGTTTATAAATTTTCTTTAATCCAGGGCTTGTATGCAATCTACCAATCACGAATCAACACATATGTGTTGGCACTTGCTGTAACAGAACTTTTTCTTTTTTTTCTTTTTTTTTTTTTAAGTAAAATGAATTAACCAGTTGCTTTTAATTATAGCATTTCAAAATGTAATAAACTGTATCAGCATTTCCACCGTTTATGAATACGACTCGTTCATGAAGTCACGGTTAAGCCACTGAAACATATGATGCTGCCCAGTGTGTTTGAGTGAGCGCAGAGGAGTGCAAGCCTAAAATAACCTTAAAATATATGTTCAGGTCTTTTTTCTTATCTTTTTTTTTTTTTTTTAAGTGACTTCCCTACACACGCTTTACCCTTTTATTGTTACCTAAGCATGTTGTCTACCTGCAGTACAGGTTTTAAGCTTCCCCTCAGCGGCCACGAAATGACGATTTATGCCTCCTCTTCAACACCACACTCTCCCTCCAGAATGTTACATAATGTGTCACTCTTAAAAGTGTTGACGCAGGTAATCCCGGTCAGTATTAGCACACTTTAGCTCAACAATACCACGTGAAAGGCAGAAACCTGTTTAAACTTTGTGCAGACCTCCAGCTGTTTACACACACAAATGTTAACTGCACTAATTCAAGCTAAAAGACCATTAGGACAAGACAACGGTTCCATATACAGTGGTAACTGCTGCACAAGCATTTGTTTCTCATGTTTATTTATGTAGGAGCAGATACACAATTCACTGAACACAATCTCATTTACAAAATTTGTCCCTAGATGGGATTTTGTTAAACAAAATACTTTAATCTTAGCTTAATCCTTTTGCTTTTTTGATCTTACACTTCTTTCTTAAAATCAATCATGTGCTTCATCTTTTCCTCAATGCAATTTCCTTATACGTAGACCTTGAACTGTCAGTGACGGGTAGCCCTTTATCATTAGCGTTTTTTAATAAATAAAGAACAGAGTCACACCCATCATTGGCTAAGTGGAGCTGGTTCACCAACATACCTGTCATACTGATGCTTCATCTGCATGTGGTAACACCACTGCCATGCCCTCAGAGGGCTATGTCACAACCAAATTACTGGAAGCTACATCTCCAAAACCAGAAATGTAGCTGCTGCTGCTGGGAGATTAAGAGTTTCACAATCAGACATATCTGTTTTACTCCTAGTGGCTTTAGGATGTAGTGAAATTTTATATCATCTTTGAAAATGTTCATCAAATATCTTACTGCTTGGATACCTGATGTATTTATAGGACAATTAAACATACAGCCTACCAACATTTGGCCGGTAGCAAGTAAATCCCAGTGTTGCTTTGATAGATATTGCCAGTTTCCACAATTACGATTCAGGTTTTGGCTATGCTTTCCAGACAACAGGGCTCAGCAGTGTTTCAGGCTGTCATCCATTTGTCTGTCAGTTTTTTTAGAAACACTCAGACATATTTCAAAAACAGACTTCAATTTTGCACGTAAGCCTGAAATCTAACAGTCAATCTCTTGAGAGTCTCCCAGAAAAAAACCCATCCGTAACTCCACAGTTTGGTTCTTGGATGCACATTACACACACGACCAGAAACAATGACTGAAATTTGTGAGCACAGAAATTCCCAGGCAAAGTTTCCAGCTGTGCGGGTAACAGAACTGCTGTAAAATCAGCCTGTGAAGAGAAACAATAGTTACTGTTTTGTATGCCAACACACTTGTGTATTGTGTGGGGGGTGGAAATGTTTCATTAGTGCACGTGTGATCCTGCTCTTCCTATAGCCTACCTGCTGTACCTCAAAATACAAATAATACAGGAAGGAACTCAAGCAAATATTTATTCATGCTCGGGCTCAGACTGGTTTGATATGTTCGCAGATTCGTTTGACTCATGACTGTGTGCCGCACTATCAGCACAGAGTCACAGATCAGCCACAACAGGTGTTTGCACTGAAAACTGAAAAGAACATGGTGACATGCATCATAACTAGCAGGCCTTTATGTTTGTTAACAGTGTTACATAGCTTCAATAATACAATATATACAACAACAATATATTTACAGGTAATTGTGTGTGTACTCACCTGTCCTGGCCGGTGTCGTCCAGTCATTCAAGTGGCCTGAGAATGATGAGCTAGCTGCTGTGGCCTATTCGCAGAGTGGGCTCCCTGTCTCACCTGGCAGGTAAAGAGATGAGTGCAGCTGTCTATGAACTGTAGCTCACCGTGTCGAGACATGAAGACACACCCACTTGTTAGAGAAAGAGAGAGAGAGAGAGAGAGACTGCCAAGTACCCTTGTACAATACGTTTCTCTATATCTAGGTTCTGCTTTAATCAAAATGTAAATCCTACTGAGAGAGAAAATAAAACTATTCCTTCACTCTCTTTGTAAAAGAAAAGGCAACGGTCATCTTTAATCGGACACATTGCATGTTTTTTAATCTTTCTCTTTCTCTTCCTCGGCCTGATAAAGCCTGGGGCACATCTTCAGGAAAAACCGGTAGAGGTAGTCAGAGAACTATTTTGTCAGACACTAAACTGATCCAACCCTAAACAGAGAAAAAAAAAAGGCTCTGTCCTCTTTAAGGGAGGGGATCATTACAGCCATTGCAAATTAATATGTGTAACTGAATTTGAAAAAGTAATAAGAGGATCTGCTACATTACCTCCTTTGGCTTGATGAGTTAAAATATGTAAGAATTAACACCACATTTCTGGTTTTGCTTCGTAATCTGAGCACTTTAATGCTCTTTTTCTATGCCAAGTATTAATTCTGCACTGACTGGAGCTGCCACTGTTACCACACCTTCAGCCCAACGCTGTCTTTCCAAAAATCAGTGCTAACTATTTATAACCAGGGATTTTAGCTGATAGCTGAACTCACTAAACTCAAATCTATCCAACTTGCATTTGCAGACCAGAGCTCATAGTCTATGAGTCTGTACAGAGTACAATAAATTCAGGTCACTTGATATCAGGTAGCCCTGTAGTATCAGACCTATGTGAGAGATATGACATTCACATTTTGTTCATATGTGAGGTCATATGCACAGTGGTCTTTTTTTTTTTTTATTTACCCTGCCTCAATATTTCCTATATGAACCTAATCAGATTAAGAATGACACTCCCACAGCTCTTGAGGAGTGTCTGTCATACTTTAAACATTGAAATGGAGCTTCAGAAGGTGACGGCCCCTGAATCTTGGCATGTGGACAAAGGCAAACATTCTCATCGTGGGGTGTAAAAATTAAACAGGCCGTTTGGCCCGAGGCACTCCGTGCTGTGCCTGATACAGGAATGACATCAGACTGGTTTGGAGCAGCACCTCGGCCCATCTGTGCAGGGAGTCACCCTTGTACATATGCCAAGGCCGTCCTCGGGTGCTTTTGTTCCAGCTTGCACAATAGGACAGAGTGCTACTGAATTTTCTTTAGGACTTTAATCAGCTGGTCCAGTTGTACTTAAAGGCCAAGCCACTGAAAGACCAAATGAGAAAAAGAATAAGAAATATGAACAATACAGCTAAATGTAATATGTGAAAGTGTATCATGCACACACGCAAAAAGCAAGACACTGTAGATATATAGAGCAATATGAGTCTCAAATGCTAATATAGGGATGTTACATTGGATTTTTATAAAAGTGTATAATTATAATCAGAAACAAATGTACAATCAGCAGATCAGACATGTTAGGGGCGGTTTTCTTGGTTTTCACCCATGTACAGTTGGCACACTAGTGCTGGTATAGACATCTGAACAAACAACATTTTGACATGTAATAGTAGGAAAAGTAGAGGTGTAAATTAAAAACTTATTGATGGCTGAATTCCAGTTAGCTGCTTCAGTTTCGGGGTCCAGTATACAATCATGCTGTACGGTAACCTGTACTTTTCCTACTACAATGAGTGTCATAGTAAAGTCAAAATGTCTTCTGAATGACCTTACAGTAGGCAGCATGTTCTAGGTTCTTCCTGAGCAGCCTTTATGTAGTTTGTGGATTTAACCTTTGGAAGGAAAAAAGTTGTCCATGTGTTAGAGTGCCATTCAGGAGTGTGTAGCTCAGTGTTACAGAGATCTGAGGAGTACATGCTGTGTAAATGTGCTGTTGTGGTCAAAAGCTCCACTGACATCGGAGGACCCTGAAGTGCCCAGCTGTATTGCAGAAATACTCTGAGTACACTACTGTTGCTGAGTAGCACCTAAGAAAACCTGCACCATGTTTAATTTTACACATCGCATTGACTTTACTGGACAAGACCTTTCTCTGTCAGAATCAATCATGATTGTTGGTGCTTTCCATCCACCTGATACCATTTTACTTTCTGCCTTACAAGTCAACAAGAAGACTGACAACCATCTGCTGAGTTTGTACTGTAGCACATTTCATGAGCTGACAAAGTAAATATGTATAAAATGTCAATGACGCATCTGAAAGAAAGAGGCATGGCCAACTTCAGTTAATGACTATAGCTCACTGCATAAACTACTTACAGAAAGTCAAAAACACATGTCCACATGTCACGTAAAGACTTTTCTCACACTGTGCGATCGTGCAGGAAAAGCACCGGTGTACCTAATAATACTGACAATGGCTTTTTTCATATTTAGAAGTAAGTAACGCCAGTATGTACAATACAGTAGGCTACCAGTGTATTAGTGTTGGCACTGAAACACCCACAGAAAATTGTCTGTAATTAATATAACTGTTTACGCCTGTGTTTGTGGGAAAGGCTTACCGGCAGCCCAATTCTCCCAGTGGCCAACTGTGACCACTGGGTGTTATAAGATTAATGACTAAATCACATAATATGATTGTAAGAATGAGAATTAAAAAATGCAACTACAATATTAAAAAGAACTTTACTTTTCCAAACCTTTCTAACAGTAACAGTTGGAGACACTTTGCTCTGTGCCAGCAGGTCCTCGGCTGTGTATTTGATGGTTATACCTTGGTTAATTGACTTTGTGTCTAAAGCGTATTGCAGCATAAGTATTGCAGATAAGTCTGTTAGCATAGATACAACATGCCAGTAGTTTTAAATATATTATATACATATAAATCATATAAATTGCCCCGTGATTACAGCTAGATTGTCAGGCTGTGATCTCAGTATAAATACTTTCAAATCTACAGGTTGATAAGATACTTTACTGAGAAGTAAAATGTGAACAGTGTATTTTGTGAACCCTCACGTTGCCACTGAAGTCAGCTTTAGGAACTGTAAGTGTCCCAGTGTGTGTTCAGTGACTCCTGCTCCTGGTGGCTGTCTGGTTTAGAGTGGCCACTAGATGACATCTTCCTCCCATGTTTTGCAGTGTGAGATGCCTCTCCACCTGACCTGAAGTCACTTACCAAGTTTTTGAGAAGCTTGCTAATTTACGTATAATGTTGTAGCACTAGTAGTTGTTGGCTGCAGTCCCTTTTGAGAAATTGTTTGTATTTTTTTTTTTTTGCAGCGTTTGCACAACAGTCCAACTATTTTGTCACAGATATTATATACAGGCGCATGACTTTAACCTCCTTTTAATTCCCTCCTCTCTGCTTAGCAGCATGGCTAAATAAATATTTGGGTGTAATTAACTCCATTGGCTCACTCCTGTTCCCAGAACTGAGATTAGAGTGTAGTTCCTCCACGATGTGTGCTTCCTCCTTTTGTGAGACGATGGAGAGAATTAGGCAGCACTTGCAGGAAGCCGTTTGGCCTGCTGAATTCCTGAGAAGACAGAGAGTGAGAGGGACCTCCATTCTTTTCTCCTGTGGCAGGACACGTCATTGAATTCTGATGATGACTTGTATACACTGAAAATGTATCAGTGTTGTTTTCTGCTGAAATGAAACCTGCCTTCAATTGTATTTAAGTTAAACTAGTGTTGACTGCACTGTGTACCCACTGAACTCTTTGAAGGCGGTCTTTCCATATCTTAGCCAGTCACCCTCTTGGCATTTATGTGTTCACTGTGCTTATTACCATCATCCACTTCTGCTGAATATAATCAAATAGGTATTTATGTAAACAATCAGACTGGTTCACAGGAACACATCAGCCATAACTGAAAGTTGTAAACTGATGAAAGTCATGCTCCAATTCCCTTAATGACAACTGTGCGAGAAGGGTCTAAGAACTGGAGTGTTTACTTCCAGTGTGGGTGATAGACAATAAAATAAGAGGGAAAACTGGTTTGGTCACATGTGCAATAAAAAAACCAAACATATCATACAGACTGCATAGACACAAAAGAAGTCAAAACATTTCACAGCTCAGTTCATAAAAATGCTCTACTAAAACATTTTATTTAACATGTGCATCTTAATAATCCTGTTTATCCCAACACAGCTCCGTAGCATTAAAAAAACAATCCACTGGCCTCAAAGATTTAATAGAAAACAGTAAAGAATTTACGACTGATCTCAAAGGACCGCAGCATTTCCACCCATGCTGCTAGCACGGCAACTAAAAATACAGAGTAGAATACAAAATAATACAAATTCAAACAGTTCAACCAGTTTTCGGGGCACGTAGGTAAGATTTCGTCAAGATTTCATCCTTAATTAGACGTGAATCACACCACTGATATGTGACAATACTGCTATGTTTCACAGCTCTTACAGTCATATTTGTTATTAGAAGCGGAATGTGACACCTAGTATCGTTAGGTCCTCGTGAGTGTGTGTGGGTGTAACAGTTTTTTTCCAGATGTCTTCATCTCAGACCCTGACCATCTATAGGGAGTGAGTGTATCTGCTGATCAGCCTTCAGAATCATCGTCACATTGGCCAGTTTGCCCATAATCTGACTTGTCACACACAGTGAGTCCTCCCCTGTTTTGAATCACACAATGAAGAGTGTCATTTTTAATGTTACAGACTTATTTGAACATCCACACACATACACTCTGTGATCTCTTCCCCTTTGGAGAGCACATGATATCTATTCTGAGGATCACAGGAATCTGCTTTTTTGGCAGCTAAAAGGGAAGTGTGAAGGCCTTATTTATTTCTGGCCGCAAATTGTGAAATATATGATGCCAATGACATGATACGGTCAAGATTAATCAGAGCAATGTCCATTGTGACGATTCAGAGCATCTGTAATTGTTTGGACACTAGTGATCCTCACCAAGCCTGTTATCTACTGGCCCTTTCAGCAGGCATCATCTGCCTGCAGAAATTACCTTCAACATCAACAATTCAACAAACAGTATTAACCATAGTCAACATAGGTTATTAGATACCAGAAAAGTATTGGTGAAATCAGGATGTTTTGTTCAGTAACTAAATGTTTACATGATTCACTAGGGTACAGAGATTCACATGCATGCAAGCAGAATATAAAAAGAGGGAATTCAGTCAGGTGTAGTAGTGCGCTGGTTACCACGAGAAGGCCCTGAGCTCAGATTTTTGTGTTTTTGTCCTGTGCCTAAGTGACTTTCCCACTGTCCAGAGACATGTGATTTTGGTGAACACAAAGTGTAAATGGTTGTTTATCTATATTTTTAACCCCTGTGACAGATTGGAAACCAGCTGAGATAGTAGCTACCCCTTGCCCAGTGAGAGCTGGGATAGGCTCTAAGCTTCTAAACCTGCAAAAGATTAGCAGACAGAGGTAATTAATGAAAAAAAATGCAATTAAATCATGAAATAATAAAGAAAACTAGAATTAGCGTTGTATGCCTCCACCAACCAATGAAGTTGCAGGAAATATGGTCACAATCCCACCCTTCTTGAGTTACAGCATTGAATAATGTCCAGAAGTGTTTTTGAAGAGCGTTACAATATCACAGTGAAGTTGACCTTTGACTATTCAGATATAAAATGTCACTGTCATTTTATCCAATAGACGGTTGTGTTAAATTGAGTTGTAACTAGCATATGAATTTGTGAGTTATGACCTTTGACCACCAAATTGTAATCAGTTCATCCTTGAGTCCAAGTGAACATTTGTGCAAAATTTGAAGGGATTCCCTCTAAGTGTTAATGAGATATCGCATTAACGACAAGATATAATATAATCTTATATAATAAGAACAACAGACATAATGCATCTGGTCGTGGCTGTCGCGAGACTGTCTTCCCTCACTACACATATACGAGAAATCCTAATTCTAACCCCAACCATAAAACCTTAAAGTCCTAACCCTTCATTTTTGTCCCTACTGCAACACACACACACACACACACACACACACACACACACACACACACACACACACACACACACACACACACACACACATAGCACTTGTTTCACATGTTGATCAGCACATCTACAGATGCATCACAATTTGATTTACCATCTTTGTCACAGGATTCTCACCAAATCCTCCCAGTATGGGAATCAGTTATTACATATATCAGGGAGTGGACTGCTGTCACTGCTGATTTACAAACATTATTGTTTCTGTGGGAAAACAGATTGTTTGGACGGGAGATGACATATTTTTCACCTACACATTCTTCTAGTGTGAGCATACTGTAAGAAGAAGTGATACTAACCAGACCTAGGTCATGTGATTTGGTAACTTTTTTGTGCATGTGCCAGTTTTGATACTTGGTGGAAGGTTGAGACAATCACAGGGAAATTAGTCTATGTTTTCCTTAGTCGTTAACCATCTGATGCTGCCTGCAGGCTGCAAACATACAACAGGAATTCCTTGGAAATAAAGTTTGTCATGGGCAGACCTTTAAAGCAATATGAAACAATGGGAGAGAAGAAAATGAAATAAATTAGCTAAATGCATGTAATGGAGGGATACAAAACAACTTGCTTTCGGCAAACTCAGATAGGAGCTGTGACTTTAATCACAGCAAAATATTTTGGTTGAGGCTTAGTTCAGGAAAGGGTGGACACTGATCCAATCTAACAGTCAAATGTGTTTATAAACTGGCATCCCCTTCACCAAATATGGTCAAATAATTTGGTAATTGTCTGGGTAAAATGAAGACTGTTTCTTCACATAAACACAAGCTTGCTGTTGTGAATTGCTCAGGAATGGAATGACAATTGAGCATGTTAATCATCACTTAGTAGGGTCAAAGACCTCCTCTTTTATTAATGCTTTTGTCCCTTTGCTTCTAGTTTTTGTTGTTGTTGTTACTGTATGTGTTTCCGTTTATGCAGGGACCATTTAGGCAAGCATCCAGACTTACCTGTGCAACTGCACAGGTAAATAAAAACCAGATCACAGCGTATCCAGTTCACTGTGCAATGACAATAAACCTGAGCTCTGATCATGTCCACTATTCCTCTCAGCATGTCTCTGTGGGTTTCACATGAGTAAGAGACCGTCTGACAGCCGGGTCCCCTTTATAACAATATGTCCATTAGCTCCACATGGGAGCCAGGTGTATGTGCCTTTATGGCTTGTGGGTCAAAAATGGAGCTGAGGTGTGCTACAAGATGGAGTCATGCAGGAACCATGGCAGTGGTCATTTTATGCAAAGGAGAAATGTCTGTCTCTCACAATGGAAAAAAGGAATGACCAACTTTTCATGCCAGACCATCACTAACCCACATGGAGAAAAGTATAGCCTACATATTGTTTGGGTTTTTTCACACATGTGTAAGTTTAACCAGAGAGCTCGGTGAACACTTAATGTAATGTAACACTTGTTGCTTTCTTTTAAATGAGAATGTGTTGCTTTTTCTTTTTTTAGATTAATTATAAGGATTAACATTACATTACATTGTAAGTGTTGCTCACTGGCTGCAGCAAGCCGACTGTAAAGTCTGCATGACACTCACTTTAGCCTATAACATCTCTGGCATATGTTTCGATTTTCTTCAGAGGGCTCTGTAGCCTATTCACCATCATTTATCAATTAGTCTGAAAACTCCTCCACCTCCTCGAAGACTTCTTCCCATCATTCCAGCGTAGGTGGAGTAGGACCTCTCGTGCGTCACGCCCTCAGGACTTTAAATAGAGGCTGCGGCAGAGAGCGCGTATAACGGTCTGTAGCTAGAGGTGCATTTTAAGGGAAATAACTTTAAATCAGTGAGTGTTGACTTCAGTGACAACTTGAAACTTCTTTTTCCTCACCACATTTTTGTTAATTTCCCGCCAAGTTGTCGGACTTCTTAATTCTCTGACGTCCTGTCTGCTGTTGTTTGGATACGATGTCCAGCTCGGGAATGCAGCTCCTCGGTTTCTTCCTCACTCTGGCCGGTCTCGGTGCCACTGTTGCCGCCACTTTCATGGTTGAATGGAAGCAAAGGTTGCAGGGCAGTACGCACTACTTCTATGAGGGCTTGTGGATGAGCTGCAGTGGCAATGATATAACAACCTGCGAAATACACGAGTCCCTCCTAAAACTGCCAGGTACGTTTGATCACATCTGCATCTCCTCTACAAACCAGACACCGCTTCTTGACATCAGTTACTATCATTAGCCAGGAGTGCGTCTTTGTTGTATTAACTCTCTGGATTGACCTCATCTGACTTCATGGCATCAGTCTGATAGTCATATCAGGAATGTATAGAGTTATATAGGGATTTGTCTTTTATTCATTTGGAATTTAGGTACTGCACATCTCCTCCCTTTGTAGAAGTATGCCTTTATCTTATATTAATTTCTGTTGACAAAGGGTAAACTTGAAATACACTGTAATGTATAATGAGCAGTGTCTTATAGAAAGAGATCATTTCCAACAATAACAAACTGCATCAGTGAGAAGTTCACTGTACCAACATCCCCACTTCTGTTCCTCCAGTTGAAGTCCAGGCCACCAGGGCAGTGATGCTGCTCAGCATCTTCCTCTCCACTGTGGCGCTGATGGTCTCCACTGTGGGAATGAAGTGCACCCGCTTCATGGACGGCAGGGCCGAGAGCAAATCCATAGCAGCTATGATCGGAGGAATCATGTTCATGGTTTCAGGTGTGTTCATTGGTGTAACAGGACCTGACAGACATTCACAGGCGCTCTGAATGAATTACATGTCCGTAACAATATCCACATTCATCAGTGTTGTAGGTATATAGTAGGTCATTACCTTAATCTATTTTATAATTCAAATATCATGAAATTCAGAAAATGAAGTGAATCAGTGATGCTTACAGATGACATCATCATTCCTTTATCTTTTAGTTGATCCTTTTCTGGTACTTTTTGCAGTCATTCTATAAATAATGATAATAATAATAATAATAATAATAATAATAAAAGATCAAATCAATCCCCTAATAACCAGCACACATGCACATACACACACAAAAGATTTTAGAACTGGGACAATCAGTCAATTAATCGATTATTTTATCAACAGAAAAATAATTGGCAATTACTTTGATAAACATTAATTGATTGCTTTTTTGTCCTATGTGATAATAAACATAATATCTGTAGTCTTGATGTTTGACAAAAACAATTTGATACCATCGTCCTGGGCTTTAAGAAAGTGTGATGGGCATTTTTCCTCTGTTTTAATTTAATTTAATTGGCCAAACAATTTAAGTACTGATTGTGAAAATAACCAGCAGATCAGTCTACAATGAAGGTAATTGTTGGTTGCAGCCCTAAATGATCCAGTATCAGTAGGGGCTTAGCAGGATTTAAATGAGCGCTACTGTGATGAACAATATGATGGATTATGTGTTTTCTTTTTCAGGTTTATTGACCATCGTCATCACCTCCTGGTATGTCAAAATGATCATTCAGACCTTCCATGAGTCCAATCACCTGCAAAGGTACCGCAGTCAAGAGAAGCCAAGTACACACACACACACACACACACACACACACACACACACACACACTAACTGATCTCGTAAATACACACATGCATCTAAATGTGTGTATGTCTTGTTTTCTTGGCAGCTCTGAGTTTGGTAAGGCAGTGTTTATCAGCTGGGCCGGTGGCCTCCTCACTATGGCTGGTGGTGCTTTCCTGGGCTGTCGGCGATGCTCGCGGCCCGAGTCTTCGGAGTCTATAAGCTCCAACCACCTCCTGTCCACCACCAACCCCAAGTCCAACTACGTCTAGTTGGGAGGGCACAGGAGAAGGGAAGGCACAGTCCGTCCAGAGTTCAACGCCTAGGAGGTGGAAACACACCACTGTGAGATAGTTGTAAATATCCTACCTACATCCAGCCAGTAACTTGGATCAGGAACAGAATCACACACAGGATCAGGCTGTGTGACATGACTTGTGGCTGCAAACAGCCACGGTTGCAGTTTTTCCTGCTGTCAGGTGTAAGAATGTGAAGTAATTAGAAAATGATTTGTGTGGTTTTCCTTTTGATTCTACATGTCCAGTTTAAACACAATGGACTTTGTCAGCCTGTTTGTATACATGTGAAATTAGTTTCTCTTCACAATCAACAATGAAGAACACTTGTTTGAATAGTTTACAATGTAGCCATAAGGTTTTTACACTCTGCAGCGGGACTTCTGTACTTTGATGGTGTACTTTGCTATACTTGCTATCCCTTTACCTCTTCAGTTTCACACTGGTGTCGATATTTGTTTGTGTATGTTGTTTATTATACGACTAAAGTTTTATATTTTGAGTCTTGTGTAACTCCTCAGGTTGTTTTTATTGTTTATGTAATATATTCTATGGCAATTTGAAAGATAACTGTATGTACATTATGAGAAGAAAAATAAAATTATTTTGTTTTCTTTAGTCTTGTTTACCTTGTGTCCTGTTATATTGCACATAAATTTTAATTGTTTTGTACATAACTCAAAAATATTGCTGCTGAAATCATTTGAATTTATGATTCCAAACAAATTGTTAACTATTAGAAATTGGATTTAAAAAACGACAAAAATAAATAAATAAACTCATTAAGAATTTAAATGTTTGAAACAAAATGAATGTTTCATACATACAACATATACGGTAGTTACTGATTGAAATATGATATTTCAAAGACAATTGCCAAGTTGGCTTGGCACTCCGCTGAAGGATTTCTCTTATCAGAATAACTGAATATTTTAGGCAAATTATGTCATATTTTTTCTTTTCATTTCTACACATGGCCCTGGATAATATTTTCCTCAAGACACTGCCATACAGAAATTACTCTTTAATTCTAACTCTCATGGTGCACTACAGTAAATTATGCCCTTGCTTTACATGGGCATCTGTTTCTCACAATGATGAAGTGTAAAAATACTCAATACAAAGACTCATTATGCAGAATGGCCTATACTTCAGCAATATATACTGTATTATATTAATGGATTGCGATTGCTGATGCATTAATGTATGAACATCAGTTTAATACTGCATCTGTTGCTTTAATGGAGCTAATTCTAATTACCCTTCTTTGTATACTGCTGGTAGCCAAACCCATGAATTTTTATTAAATTTTTGATTATATTTTCTATTAATAATCTGAATTTTCAAAGCGATAGTAACTAAAGTTGTAAGATAAATGTAGTGGAGTAGAAAGTATAATATTTGCCTCTGACATATAGTGGAATAGAAGTGTGAAGTAGCATAAAATGGAAATAAGTAAGTAGTTCAAAATTGTAGTAAAGTACTTTCCAGCTCTGGTCATGGTCATGGTCAAGACTGTGTGAGGTGCCACTGAGGCCTCAGTCTCTGTTTCAAGAGCAGTGTCAAGCAATAATCCAAATGTGAATTAGTCTGTGTGATGAAACAGGCAGTCTAACATTAATTTGTCTGAAGGTGTGTGTAGGTTGGGGGGTAAGGATTTAATCCAACAGCTGTTCAGTTTCAGCAAAACTTCACTGCATTATCAAACTTTACATTAAGCCCACATTGAATTTGATTTGGTTCAGTTTAAGGTATAAGACAATAAGACAAAGCAAATCATGCTGCCTTGAAAAGGTCTACGGTGCTCTGGTAATGAGAGCTTTCCTGGAACTGAAACAGTTTCCTTCCTTTCATATCTTCTGTAATTTTTCCCTTCAAGTATTGTATTTAATGGCATCGGCTCTTGCAGCTGCCAGTGCACTCGGAGTAAACAATTTACTGGAAAAGGAGGGAAAATTTCTTCATAAACCCAGTTGTACTGTATTTTTGGTATTATGGAGAAAAGGGATGGTGATAACAGAGCTACATGTAGGAAACAGCAGTATTACACTACATTGTGTGTCACCTGCAAAGGAGGGAAATACTGCTGAAACATACCAAGTGTATTTAAGATGATTGAAAACCGACTGAGAAATTAAGAGATAAAACGTTGTCAGACTGCTTACATTTTGTGAAGAAATATACTAATACAAAGACAGAGTTTTTCTGACCTGACCTTGGTAAGGATTGTGCCTACAGATCTCAGAGCCAGGACTACAAATCCCACCACCCCGATTCCTATGTTGAACACATTACATCACCGATTGCATCAATCTCATACCAGAAAACTGAGTCAAAATGTGTGTAACACCTTCTTTGACAGAAATGATTCAATGCTTTAAAGACATTAATTTAAAAAGAGTTTAGCCATCCTGCAATGGCTGCTGTTTTAATTATTTTTCTGAACACCATGGCAGTCCAACAAAAACCTGACAGACTCAAGATCGAGATTGAGTCAGAGATTTCCTCACTCTTCAGTTGAAACAACAAACAGCAGGAGGCTGAGTTGTGTCCTCAGCACTTCCTGAATGCTCAGACATAAAGTGAAGTTTTCATGTGGGTTTTTGTACTGAGAGTACTTTAATTGTGCTACCCTGTTTTCTACTTTTTTTTGTTTGTTTGTTTTTACATCTGCTTTAACTTTAACAGTTGTAACATGTTGTCATGCTGTATCCACAAACAGAACACACCTTTACCAGCCATGTGCACTGCAAGAGTTTTGGATCTGAAAGGTTGGACTTGGCTGAAGTTACTATATAGTTTCATTAATTTAAATTTTTTAGTTTTCGTTAAATTCCTGTCAAACTCCATTCATCCAAAGTACAGTCACTTGAAAAGAAAAAAGGCAGAGGAACAAATTAAAGAGCACATACAAGTTCATCCAGTTTCCACAATACAATACTGATGGCAACAACCACAAAATTAAAAAAAAAATCATCCATCATATAAGGAATTCATTAAGTCTGAGTCATGATGTAACCGTCTGGAGTAAAACACATTAGACCGAAGATACACGAGGGTCTTTTTCTTGTAGTAACATCATTACAGCAACAGGTGATGCTGTAATGCAATCCAGTAATCCAGCCCCACAGCTACCAATGTAAAACTCAAAGTGAGTTGTTGACTCACTTTGAGTTTCTGAGTCATTTCTGAGCTGTTAGTCTCTTGTGTTTGTTGTGTTGCACTAATTATGTTATTTCGGTTATTTTTCCATTTCTCGTACAAAAAAAGCAGAGATGTCCATTTTGAGTTTGTCTGTTATTGTTTTGTGTTTGCTTAATATCAATTATATCCTGCTCTTTTTGCAATTAATATGGACAAACACTACATTTAGCTCATAAAATATTACCTATAATTGTCCCCAAAAAGTCAAATTTTTCTACACTTATTGTGCCATGCTATTAAATGAATGACACAGGAATCTATAAATACTTCACATGTTCATTCTCTAAGATATTTTCTACTAAAGTAGAGGAGTCATCCAAACATAGAAATGAATAGAAAATAGAAAAAAAAACATACAAACACAGTCTGTCAAATGTCAATGTATGAATGTGTCCTTACAGTAAAGAGCATGACACATCTGTAACAGAAAAAAACCCTCAGCAGATGAGAAGTGTCTCATCATGTGATTCTGCAACATTCACACATTCACTTACTGACTCACAATACATAAAGGGAAGGGCTGAAAACATGGGGTATTGCTTATCCAGGATGCCAGTAGAGTGTATTTTAATGAGTTTTCTCTGTTTGTTTTGCTGAAAATGATAAAACTGTATCCTGTGTTATAATTTCCACAGTTTGTTATGAGATTACATTTGTGAAAGGAAAGAAAGAAACATATTTCACTTAGTTTTTAGGCTAATAAATTAAATTAAATCTGGACTCAACAAATGCATCCCTGTCAAATGTGTCTGCACTTACAGTTGTGGATAGGCTCACAGAAATGCTTTCACCTGCTTGACCACATACCTGTGGCGTCTGTAGTTTTATACAGGTTGCTTAACCGGTTAATGTATTTTTTAATTAATTAGGCTAATTATTTATTTTAAGATTCACACCTAAATGATAAGCTAAACTGGCACACTTGCCATTACTGGTCCAGAGAATTAATCATAATTAAAAACATTAGTCCACTTCATTTTGAAAACTGAAGTTCAATTGCTGCCTTAAAAAAGTGAGTAAACATCACTTGAAATGGAAATTGGTTTCAATATAGCTAAAGTTATTCTAACTTGAAATAGTGTGGAGTTATATATTTGTTGAACAAGATAAAGCAAGTTTTCTTCAATGGATAATGTAACATAGTTTAACTCAGACCATCAAGTTTAAACAACAAATGGTCATAAAACAACTTGAAGAAGTTAAAGTTGACACAATGCTAATCTTCACGTTGGGGTCAATTTTCAAACTGAACCACGTGTGGTTTTTATTTTATTTTATTTTTTTTTAAAAAACACAATTGCTTGTACCTGAAAATTTCCTCAAGAGGGAGACAATCTCCTGTAAGTGGATGGTATCAGACTGTGTCTCCACACATTGAACCTCCTGAACAAAAACTTCAGGACTTCCAGAAGACAAGGCTGCCAGTATATTTGTACACATCTCCCCATAGACGATATGAAAAAAGACATTAAGGTGTAAATATTATAGTTTACCGGCTAAATACGGGGATATATTTATAACTTCTGAAATTTGAAATAAAAAAATAAATAAGAATAAATAAATAAATAAATAACATTTTAATTTCATCTACTTACTGCTACTACTTATTTATTTGTATTTGGTGCCGTGTGCTCATTACAGGCACATTTCTTTTTCAGGCATTTCTGTGGTCACTTTATCAAGCCCGAGAAGGAACCCACACTTCTTTTCAAAGTTTCTTTACATCTGCAACGGAGCGTCTGAACATTTAACATCTTACGCCACAAAAACTTTAGTTGTTCAAAATAAACTGAAAACTAAAGTTCAAATTAGTGTAGTGAAGCAAAGTAACATAAAAGTGTTTTTTGCTCATGTTTGTGACGACCATCTACGGGGTTCCCTGGATTGATTCTGCTCTGGCCATTCATTCCTTGGAGGGGAGGAGTTACCGGAGCCACAGAAGGGTCTTAACAAAATGTGTGTCCCCGACTGAAGCAACATTATTTCCGCCCTGCTCCGGTGCCGTCCTGAATTATCTCCGCGAGGAACATATAAATGGACAGTGAAACGAGTGTGTGACTGACAGCCGCTCTGCTCTGTCTGTCTCTCCGCCTGTCGCTCCTCACAGTCTGAACCCGAAGCAGAGGATGGATGGAAACTTTCCACCGGCTGCTATCTTGAGAGTGGTCCTGCTAACCGTCGTGTTGTCATCCTCAACTGCTTTCTTGGAGCCTTACGACCTTTTGTATGACAACGCGGTGCAGGCATTTTACAGCAGCGACTATGGCGATGTGGTGCGCTACATGGAGGGAGCGCTCAGCAGCTACGGAGAAGTCCGGCGCACCAAGGTCCGGTGCCGGCTGAGGTGCCAGGACCAGCATCAGTTTGATGAGACCTTCTCGGACCTGCGCTTCTTCGACGTGGTCCTGCGGAGAGCGGCGTGTATGGACGAATGCATCGAGGAGAAACTGGGCACGCAGTCTGTGCACAAAGTCAGCCAGGATGTAGTGCAGGACTTCCACAGGAGGATCCCCTACAACTATCTTCAGCTGGCTTATCAGAAGGTAAGGGGGTGTCTGCGTGAGGAATCAGTGAAGTGGGTCTGAATGATGGGTCTGTAGTTGCCCACTCAGCGGGGGGAATGCTTTATGTTGCTGCTCTGCTCCACATTATAACCTGCTACATTCTTCATCAGCTGTTGCTGCTGCCCAGCAACGTGATGCAGAGATGCAGAGTGATGGGAGGAGAGGTCAGCACATATGCAGGCTGGACAGGCCGGTGGAAAATTGCTATTACTTCTTGGAACTCAGTGGTGTTTCCACTTTAGTAGAAGACTTCAGTATTTGTACCTAAAAAGTGTAGTGCACATACACATGCACGAGTACCTCACCCCTGTGCAGTAGAACCACATAGATGGGATATAGGTGTATATATTTGTATAACCTGAAACTTACTTTCAGTAAACTTACTTGCATCAGTCATGTTGGCTAACAGGGCCTGTTGTTTTTATAAGTCCCTAGTCATTAACATTACATAAGGCCACATTGATGAGGATATGTAGCTATAATCCAACTTAGCAGGACGTTTTACAGTTGAACAATAAATGTTGAGGGTGACGGTTAAACATGTTGACCTGTAAACCTCAAAAGCTGTGTATCTTAGTTCTTCCAAAGTTGATATTATGGAAACATGACATTTTCAGTCCTGACAGCAGCAACATGCAAACCGTGTGATGCACCACTCACATGTCAAAGACTACATCATGTTGATATTAGACTTGTTTACAGGGCGATATCAGCAGGTTCACTCTATATATGTCTGTGCACTTGTTTCACTCCTTTGTTTTACAGCCGCTTTGTGTTTTATGGCTCCTCTGTGTGCAGTCTTACTTTTGAGCAAATGTTGTTTTTTTTTCCCCATTTCGGCAGCTTCAGTTTTTTCTTTCTCTTTTCTGCTTCATCCCACATCCACAGTGGCAAAACACAGGCGGTGCGCTCGCTAGAGGAGACTGTTTTAACTCAATTCATTCTAGATGTTTTGCCACTCCTAAAATGCCACAATCTCTACGCGTTGTAAATATTTTTTGATTCACTCCATATTCATCCAAAAACAGTATTTCCCATGAGGTCCGTCTTAGGGTAGGCGTGGGAACAATCCAAGAGACAGATAAAACAGGAGAGCTGGGAACAAAGTGTAATTGCTTAGTGAGACTCTGTGCGACTCTTTGCTGTGTAAGTCCCCCAGGAGCAAAAAACTTTGATGTGTCTGTGGCATTCTAAGAATATTTTCCATCAGTTTTCTATTTACGATATCACTAAAGGATGAACATCATCCATTCGAAGGATGTTTTTATTCCACACTCCCTATTTGGAAAGAGTTGGAACCCTCCCTTGTTGTACATTGATCTATGCAACAGGGGTTTGTTTGCGTGTTTTGTGTGTCTCCCAACCTCTTTGTACGCAGACTATTATTTTGGACTTCCAGCAAGATGAAAAGAGTGGAACTTGAGCTTTACAAACACTTCATTCAACATGCAGGCATACAATAAGATGTGTGAGTGTAACAATGATACAGTGGTTCCTGCAGGGAAATTGCATCTGCATCTGTCCCTCAACAGCACAGTCAGGGTCAACTTCAGGACACCTCAGGGGGTGGATACTTGCCGTTTCACTGGCTGGAAGTGTAGCTACCACACAGCAGTGGCTCCATGTTAGTATTTACAAAGAATTCGCTCAGGCTGTGGTTGAATTATATTCATCTTTTCACCTTCATGTGAGTAAGGGAGTGACATTTTAACCCAGGTGGAGCTCGGCTGGTAAGCTGGCACCATCTCCTCACATGAACCTGAGACCCAGTCGAATTCCACTGCCGCTGACTGCAGACCAGCTCCAAATGCCGGGGTGATGACACACAGCTTCCACCGCTCAGAAGTGGTGGGAAGTTAATCGGCCCTGTTACTGTCTGCGGGCAAATGGTTTCTCCATTTTTTTTTCTGAATCAGCAGAGAAAGACTAAAGAGCTAATGTTATCCACTCATGAAAGTGCACGCTCCTGTCTAGACATGAGCATAGACACGGCCTCACACAAAGAGCCTCGCCCAGCTGTAAAAATATTACTCATCTTTTATGCAAATAGTTATTATTTCAATAACATCTGTTTGGAAAGAAAAAAAAAGTGGCACATTGTGTTTTTCCCCTCTCATGAACGTTGGAGCAGATCTTTATTACGACCTCCCCTGTGTTGCTCTTGTTTCCTGGCGTGTTGACGTCTTTATGAAGTGAGCACATTGGCAGCATCTCAAGGATGAGAGCTCTAATGTTGGTCTTACCACAGGTAAGGAGAGTCGGAGCCGGAGCGTTCCCATTGGCCAGGCCGATGAGAGCACATCAGACCAGTCAGTGTGTACACATGCATATTAGTATCTGGATCGTCTGTGTGTGTGTGTCTGTGTGTATATGTGCGCCGGCACCCTCACATGTGTGTTGATATGGGAGTGCTTGGTGGTGTTTGTGAAAATAAATAACATTCCTGCAGTATTTAACATTCCAGCGTCACACACCCTCCTGCTGACAGCTTCTGGCATAATGCTGCCATTGGGTCTGTAAGAAGAGGCTCCACAGTCACCAACTGTTCTCCCCACTGAGGCTGCTGCTGCTGCGTATGTCCCCAGCTCGCCCATCATTTAGCCTGGCAAATATTTTATTTTCCTGTTGTGGTCTGTTTGCTTTTCTAAAAAAAGAGAGCCACGCCACCTTTTGCAGGTATTAAAGGGAGACTTTTGTAGCTGCCAGTGGGCTGGACCCCAATGGCCTCCGCTCATCTCTCCCACTGTCCACAGCTCTCGCTACAGTCGCCCAGCTGCGGAGCAATCAAAGGCCATGAACTGCCGTCAGGGGAAAGAGGAGATTGTATCTTCTCCAGCTGCTGTATCCTTAATCTGATAGGTCGCACAGTGCTGCTATTCCAAGAAGTGGAAGTAGGGTTCATTACTCTGAGTTTAACAGCCTTTGAATTTATCCGTGTTTATTTTTGATTATGAAAAAGTGAAGAAAATCAGATAAAGATCAGAACACCAATATTAATGTACAAATTTGTTATTAAAAAAATAAAATACAGTTTAAATGGCAAACACACTTTTTTAGTTTTACTTTGTTTTTGTTTTTGTTTTTGTTTTTTTTTCATTTTAGTTAAATGGACGCCAGCATTTTTCTTCTCACTTTCTATTACTGCAAGCGTTTTCTATTGTAAGAGGACCGTTTAGGTGCATGGAAACATTACATCTGTTTAAACTGTCATATCCTTTTACGAATCTGGGCTTAGGTATAAGAAAGGCAATACAATACAGAGGCGAAAGCTTAACCTCTTCAGTGGCATTGACACACTACTAGTCCGTCATTACAAAGTCATGCTGTGCCGCCAAACATTCTTCAAACCCACAGAACTTTATTATAATTCCTAGTTGAGGTCCCAACGTTTCTTAAGATGCCAAATATGTCAGAGTGAATTTTCAGTGTGTATAAATCATGGAGTCTTGGGGTTTGAATATTTTACTCAGTATAACCATCGTATAGCTTCAGTGAAGGGCTGGAACCGCATGGAGTGGAATAAGATGATTTTAACAACCTTAAAGTTTCTCAATGTGAAATTAAACGGAACTGGATGTTAAGTTTGTTTTTTTTTTTTCTTTTAAACATGGACACTTCAAAGTACTGAAAAAGTTACACAACACATTTATGTAAAACAATCTTATCCAATTTCATCTAAATCACAAGGTGAGGCTAGCAAGCAGTGTGCCATCCATCCTGATCCAAACCTCCCAACTTCACCCGCTTTGTCAAATTAAAATTCTTTCCTTGGGTGTGATATTCTGCACAGGTAATTAATCCCTGTGGAGAAACCTGCATTCAGCCTCTGCATTCAACACATCAGAGTATTTAGGAACCTGAACGCAACACCCAGAGAGAGCCAGATACATACCGTTTTTATCCAGTGTGTGTGTGTGTGTGTGTGTGTGTGTGTGTGTGTGTGTGTGTGTAAGACCTGCCAGGAAAAATATCATAATGATAATGATCTAGTTTGTCCCTGGTTTGAGAGCTTGGGGAAGGCAATTACCAGTAATTAAGGAGGTTGATGATGCTCAGTAATGACCCTGTTGACATGCTCATCTTTTGTGCACAGTTTAACCCCGGTTCTGAGACCAGCCCAGACTTTTAGAGTATTCCATTTACATGTAGCGTCAGTGTTGAGGAACAGAGATTCACAGGCTCCGTGTCCAAAATTGTGGAGAATTTGGCAGCAATCGTGAAACGAATGCAAGCTGACTACGATATGACACACACGAGTCATTTCTTCTAATTGCACTGACATAATAGAGAGAAGAGCAGCTTTTCTCATGAGTTGATTTGCCTTGGGAATCGAGAGGCGTGATCCAATAACAATCCAATCATCACTTTGTTTTGAGAACTTCCCAGCACGATGCTGAAAGGTGACAGTGGGTCAGGACGGTCTCTGAAGCCTGCTGGTGTTGTGAGCCGTCCCTGGAATTTTCTCTTTTAAAGTCAGACTCATTCATGATTCCCTCTCCTCTGTGAGTATGATGATTCGAACGCAGCAGGCAGCTTGTGGCTCACGTACCACCCTGCTCGCCTTAGATGGCCACGTGGTTAGTTGAGATCTGTTGCCTTGGTTGTGATTAGAGGTTTGGTGTGAGGTGATGATCATGATGCAGTGGTGCATTCTCGCTGTGATTTGTTTTTATCTTACTGAGAGAAGATTGACAGAATTAGCCAAGCATATCAGCAGAGGCTGCAGTACAGGGGGGATAATGTCTGATTCCAGGTTGTTGTTGTTTTTTTGTTTTGTTTTTTTTGCTAAGCTTGAACCTCAGTAAGGAATGTTGGACGTAGCGAACACTGGAGTGGAAAATGAACAGATTTTGTACTGACAGAGCTCATAGCAGTGCAGATGATGTTATTGTCATCTGCAGCTGATAATAAGGGGATTGAAGGGTCCAGACACAGGGAGAGGGAGCTCTGTCTTTATTGGATTGGTGAAAGCGAGCAGAAACGCTGCTATTCGCTCAGAGGCAGGTTGTTTTGCTGCCAAGTCAGATTTATGTGCTTGATGTATCTGCGGGGTCGTTTTGCGGCTATCCTATTTGCGAAGTGACTGAGAGCCTGGAAGTGGTGCAGGAGTAGATGACAGTAGAAATCAGCTCTCCACCCCACTTTTCACTCAGAGTGGTTACGCAACTGTGACTCACTGAAAAGGCCCATTTAGAGTTTGTTACACGTAAAGCGGCTCAGCATCAGAGGCATGAAGCGATAACGTAGTGTAGCAAGTTTTAGCATCTTCAAGCTAAAGTAAATCTTGTAAGTATAGAGTACTTTAAACGAATAGTTTGAGTCTCTGCTGGTGGTATAGCAACCTCATGGTGATTACAAGACTCCAGGAAATCACTGCACCCAGCCAAGAGAATAGTCCTGCACACAACCCCTGTAAAACCACAACATGTTGTTTTTACATTTAAATTTTTGTATAGATTAAACATAATTAGATATATTGTGCTAAACTGAGACAATCTGCTGCTCTAGCTTTGTATTTAGTGTTCAGACATGACAGTGGTAGTAATCTTCTCATCCAACCCTCACCAAGAAAGTGAATAAGCATTTTTCCCAAAGTGCTGAACTACCCCTTTAATGAACTGTTTAGTTGTCTATGAATATGTCAGATTTCTGTACAACAAGGCTAACATGATAGCTTTTAGAGCAATAAAATATCTTGCCTTGATACTGGTGCTGCTGGTGATGAGTTGATTGACACTTATTTGTAGCAGATTAAAAACACTCAGTCCTGACAATCAAATCATCGTTACAGAAACATCCGTTTATTTTTCCGGCCGTGCCTGAAATAGAAACTGGAAAAACATCTTACAGAGGCTTCAAGTACTTCCATTTCCTCAGTCATTAAAAAATATGACTACCTTGAAATATGACTCATATTAATGATGGAAAATGGATTTAGAGAGGTATTGCACCACTGGATTTAATAGATATAAATAATTCTCAATCTCTTTCTCCTTTCCAACACACCTGTGGTGCCATTCGGCTGCTCTCCTGAATCCGCTTACCCAGCCTGCACTACTGTGCTTTGCCCAGACGGCCAGACATTGTGGCACTTGGCTGTGCCAAAGGTCTTCTGCGTGACTGGATTTGAGCGGATAACGCACCACAGGAATGTGGGGGCATGCTGTGGCGAAACACACCAATATTGTTCTCGCCCTGATTAACAATTAAACAGCTACAGGAGAGGAGGAGGAGGAGGAGGAGGAGGAGGAGGAGGTGGAGGAGGAGGAGAAGGAGGAGGAAGCAGGAGGCTGGTGAAGGATCAATCCTGAAAACAATGCAGTTGTTTGTGAGCAGGGATGAGACAGCATCAGGTTGGCCCGGAGGTGACTTTGTCAAGCGCTGGCATCTGTGAAAGAGAACTTGAATCCAAACAGAACAGCAGACCGGCCAGAAGCAGGAGCTGACGGCGATCCGGACGTTTTTGATTCGACTCCCAAAACTTCGCTTTTGATTAATTGAGATATTTATCACAGTGACCGCATTCTGACCACAGTGTTTTCACAATTTATGGAAGATCACAATATCCCCTGTCACATAGAGGGAAGATTTGGACCAAGATTCACTTTTGAGATCCAACCAGCTGGAGAACAGCATTCATATATACATATACATGTGTGTCTGTGGAAGGGTTGGAGGACAGTTGTTGCTTGTGTGTGTGTGTGTGTGTGTGTGTGTGTGTGTGTGTGTGTGTGTGTGTGTGTGTGTGTGTGTGTGTGTGTGTGTGTGTTTGGAGGTTATCAGTCTGGCCAAAGACTCCAGGGTGTCTGCGTGGAGAAATCAGGGCTGAGATGGAAAAACAAGAGTTTGCCAGGCATCTGTTGAACTTCAGTAGTGACTTGAACTATGTGTTGGCTGCTGCGGGGGTGCAAACAGAGAAAACACCTCTATCCGTCATGTTATCTTCTCATGAATGTTTTTTTTGTTTTGTCCTCTTAAACCACAGGGAACATTTATTTCACTTGAATGTGATGCTCACACCTTACAAAGAAACTGAGTATAAAATGTGTCTTCGTGCACTTTTCCTGTGTCTGACGAATGTGTTGACTTTCCAAGAAAAACACTTAAGTCAACTGTGGGTGTACTACGTTGGACAGAACATCTATTGACAAACAGTTTCCTGAGAACCCTGCTGTGGTTGCATCAGAGAGAAGAAGCCTTATATGGACGTATGGATGATGCTGATGAGGTTGAACATACATTGATCTTTATTCATACACCCATGGGTGTGTTATATGCTGTAAACCCAGCTGCTAAAATAGAGGAGATGGAAAGGGCCAGAGTAAACTCACTAGTTCGGTGTGTAGTATAGGATTTATTCTAAGTAGCTTAGTGTCCTCAGACTAAACACATACAGTATTTGGCTTCGACAGGACTGTTAGCACAGATTTAAGCCAACCTTTTAGTCCACACACAGAGCAAAATGTTCCTCAGGTTTTTGAGGTGTCCTGTATCCACCTCACAGCTTGTTCTGAACAACCGTGAGCTATAAATTGTGCAAACGTCTCAAGTTGCTTCTGTCCTCAGCAGTTCATTTCTAAGAAGCAGAGAGCTGTGGGCTTAGTGGTGGAAACCACAAAGAGGGTAAAGGGTACAGGAAGTCAGATCTGCTGTGGAAAACACTGGAAAATGAAATAGTTTTCTTTTCACTTCACTTACCGTCTTGCCCTCTGTCAGTTTTTACATAGATCCCAAGGACACAGTGTTTGCATCGTTGAATGAAGAATTGAATTGTATTGAACTGAGAGCTCCTCTGGTAAGTTGGGTGAAATTTCATCAAAATCCTCTATGGCAGAACGTTTGTGGTATTTGGTATGTGCTCCTAGAAGCAGGGAGCCTGCATGGCCTCAGATCATCAGAGCAGAGACACAGCACAACTATTTTTTTTTCCATTGGCTTGGTGAACCACGCTTTAGCCACAGCCTGCCACGATGTGATTGTATGTGTTTCCACTTCACCCTCACGGCAGCGGGTAAATGATATTGTTCTGGTATTGTGGTTGTGCTTGGGAGAAGGGCCAAACAGTGACAGTCTCCACCTCCTCTACCAAGCTGTGTTGACACTGATTGGATCAGCTCGAGTCTGCATCTGCACACAATTCAGCTGAAGGATAGCAGAGCTGGAATCACCTAGCATGTCATATACATTTTGATATTACTCCTCTTCTATGCTTGTTTTTTTTTTTTTTTTTTTTACATTTTCTATGTTTTTCAACAAGGATGTAATTCAGCATTTTTTCACAAGCATTTCTTAGGTAGATAAAACCGGATGTGGCGGTATAAAGCCTGTTGCCTGAAAGGTTCATTCAAGGTCATGCAGTCATGAGGCACAGACTACAAGTAGTAATAGCTTTGATAATCTGTGCATCGTTAAAACTATTTTCAAGCAACAATGTCAAACATTCTCTAAGTCCAGCTTCTCAAATGTGAATTATGTTTTGTATGTTTTAGGTTTCAGGCTGTTGATTGGACAAACAAACCTATTCATAGGCCTCTGGGAAACTGTGAGGGGCATTCTCTACTATTTTCAGACATTCTATGCACCAAACAATAAAGCAGATGAAACAAGAAAATAATGGACAAATGAATTGATAATCATTGGGTTACAGCGCTAGAATACAGTAATCATGTTAAACTGGGTAAACTGGAATGACGTTACACTTGATGGGTGTTGTTTTGTCTACGTCTTCTGTCAACCGGTAATGGGACTGACACATTTACATCATATTGACGTTAATGAATGCGTGCTGTCGCTGAAACCAAATCTTCTTTAGAAAGAACAAGATTGTCAGTCGTATTTGCAGATATGAATTGTGGATCCGATGCCAAATCCTCCAGTGTTCGTCATTTTGAGGGCAGTTTGTTTGCCTCTTTGACCCCACGGCTGTTTCCTGTTAAATTCAATTAGATGTGTTGATTGTTTATTCAGCCTCGCTCCGCTGTCGTCAGCCAGAAGGGCGATGGTGCCATGGTGACTCTGTGGTAAATGTGTGCTCGTCTGTTTTAGTGTTGAAAAGACAGAGATTAGGTGGGTGTTATTTGCATATGTCTTACATCAAAAGGTCAACAAAGTCAGGCCTGAGCTACTCTTCAGCCAAATCCTGCTTCTACTATAGACGCTCCAGTGCAGATGTCTTTATTTCACACCATGAAAAGACAACATTACAGTTCTCTGAATCCACCCTACGTTGCACATCGGCTAGTTAAGTTGGACAGCTGGCATAGAGCAGAGGACTATTTCCAAATTGCACACCCCCTTCTTCCTCCCTCCGGCTGCCAAAGAATTATTCAAGTCAGCAGTGCATAACGCCAGGATTTCCAACTATTATCCCTGCTTGTGACCTGCTTATCTTCATCGTCAGATCTCAGCATCTCCTCTCCCCGTGAGCTTTTTCCCTGCAGGGAAACAGGTAGTATTACACCTATTTAGAGAACAGGAGAGAGTGGTTTCCATGATCCCATGCTGACCTGACCCCTGGCCGACACTGACCTCGCAGCGTCTCCACATCTGGTTCAGATCTCTGTGAATTGCAGCTAATAACAGTGCTAAACAGTGTTGGGCACAAGGAGCCAAAGACAGGCCTGTCTGCTTTACCAAAGTGGCGTGACAGCAGAGGGAGAAAGTGAGGTTGAGGCTGGAATGTGTGCGAAGGTACTTATTTCTATGGTAGCACTTATGTCATCTCCAGCCAATTAGAGGTCCTTCTTAGAGGCTTAGGTGATGAGACAGTGAGGTCAGCCATCAACATAGTGCTGCTCTCAATTTTGCAAGTAAGCCCTCTATCGGTTGTATGAATTACCAATCCAAACACATTGTCTTTTATTTGACAAAGCTGCTTTATAGCCTCAATCTGCCCCTTGATTGTTTACACAGTTATCCACGCTGCTTATATTGAAGTGAGGCAATTATTTAGAAAAAAATAATTCATTTGTTTCTAATATAAGTCAGCCAAGAAAGCTGAAAGTAGTTTTGGAATCCCAACATATGCTTGGGTCATATCTCGTAGCTTCCAGAAAGCAGTGATTTAACAGGATAAAACACTGAAGGGTGTAGGTGTTGATCTTCCCTCATATAGTATCCTCAGCCAAATATCCTTAAAGAACCTTTTCAGTAAATTCAGGATTTTTCCCCAAGCAGCAGTAACATATCATCTGGGAAAAGTTAAAGTGAGGTCAGTTTTGCATCATCTCCTGCTGGCCCCTGTCCTGTCTTACAGATTAGCTGCACTGATTAATACACAGGGTGAAAAGAGACATAAGGAGTTATACGGGATGGAAAATCTTTGACAGCAGCCCCCTGGCTTTGAGTTAAAAACAATTAATCATCTGTCTAATGGAATTAGTACCCATGTGCTTAAAGCATGGCTGCATCGAATCATTAGTAATTCTAATTATTATAGCAGTTGACTTGCAAGCTCAAACCTGCAGTAACTGATTTTCTAGCCACTTTAGGGGCAGCGAAAACAAGCTGTGAATACAGTACTGACACATTATCACTTTCGAAGTAGCAAACAGTGGCTAAGTTACACATTCAGCAGTTATAGAGTCATTTGTGTTTCTGGGCACCTGATGAATGAAAATTCAGTAAGTATTCTCATTTTAGCTTTGTCTTGCTCTGCATTAATGCTTAACTATTTTCAGCAGCAGGTCTCTAGTCTTTGTTTGATGTTAAGTGCTTGGCAGTTAACAGAATAAAAAAAGCCTAACCCTTTCACTGCTTTCACACACAAGTAGTCATGTGATCCATTTGTGATCCATTGCTAATATAATATTAATTATAGCCTCTTTAGGAAGAAGTCAGCCAGGCGATGGAAATGGAAAACCAACTTGCATCAAAGTTCAGAAAGCATCATGCTAACAAATGCCTTGAGCCATCAAAATAATGTGTGAAGGTAAACTCACATTATGTTCCTTCGAGTGTAGCAGCACAGTGCTACTTTGTGCTCTGTGTTCTGCCCAGAGTTGTAAAATTTATACACAGCACAGTTCCCAGAATGGCATGTGTATTTTTAAGTGTTTGTGATGGTATGATGCCAAATGAATGCTGTGATGACTGCACAGAGAAAAACAAACCTGCGGCACCAGGTTTACGCACCGACCAAAATTGCAGGATCATGGTTGTATGGCTTCTGAATGGTAAAAATTATTTGTCTTATACGTAATGTTTTACAAGACCTACATCCTCCTCCTACATCCTGAACATCACTCCACTGTACTGGTTGTTAACTTTAACTGTCTAACATCTCAGTGTTAAATGTTAAATGTTTTATGATCACAATGTTTTCACGTCCGAAAGTAGAGCTGATCATCGCAGACATGTTTCACTGTTACACATCCTATCGTTGAATGTTTTTAAAAACTGACTGGGTTTATTCTCTCTTTCTAATAACACACTCAGGATGATCTAAAACAATTTCACATTAAAGCCTATATCCTAAAGTACGAGTAGGCCCATGTAAATCCTGTTTAGATGCCTGAAAACTCATTTTACAGTTGGCCTCTGATTGAGGCCTGTGTTTATATTCAACTCTGTTTGCCAGTTTAGTAATGAGTCATTAAAGTGCGGATTTGGAAGTTCAGTTATGTGAAGCATTCAGAGGAGTGTGATGTTTCCCGGCGGGAGAGCCCTCACAGAGAATATAAACTTTTTGGCTCCAGTTGTGATTGTGAAGGAAAACAACCTCAGACCTGCCACTTCAAGACGATGCATTACCCTCTGACCACATGCGCCCAATAAAAGGGACGACATCAGTCATCTTGAATGTCTACATGCAGGAGTAATAATTTAAGTTGTGGAGACAGAGGCATATATGAAAATAAACGCTTCCTCCTGCTGTAATCACAAACACTAGGACACAGCCAAGGCTAGAGACACGTTCAGCCTGGAGAAAAGAGACTTCTAGAAAGTTCACAGACTGGTTTGAGGGTGTCCGGTGTCGCCCTGAACATGTCTGCTTTGTATAATGTGGTGGCATGTTTACAGTCATTTATTGTTTTATCCTTGAAGCTGTTTTGTTGTACCGTCTCTGGTTCCTGTTTGCTGAAGTCCTGATTTTTGTTGTCATAGTTATGGTGACTATCGGTGTTTGCTGAAGAGGCCCTCAGAAAGAGAGGAATGGGAAATACATGGGCTTAGATTCAACAAAATATAAACCATAAGGAAAATAATTCATTACTCAATCCTTGTTTTAATTTTTGTGTTTAGTAAACATTTGTATGTTGCTTGTATTTCAGTTATACATTAGTATTGAACACAAATAAAAACCTAGTATATAGCTGGACTGTGTATGAGCTATGTGCAAAATTGAAGACATTGTTGAAAACTGCTGTAAACAACTGACATCATCATCCTGTTTGCATTCTGCCTAGTGTCAGCTGGTTTCAGCCCTTTTATCCGTGTGCGTCTCTCATACTCTCTGTACTCAAATATACAGTATTTTAATACAGCTGAATTTCCTATAGAACTGTTCTCATTTACATGCTTTTCTGTTTATGTTGTAAGGAAACAGAACAAGTTTTGAAATTGTGACTGAAAGACAGCCCATCAAGACTACATGTTAACCTCCAAGCCATTTTCAAGTTGATGCTCTGCTCTGCTAAAATCCTGATTTTATAACCAGCCAAGAAAAGGGGCACTTGTTTTTTTTTTCTTTTGGAGGAAAATGAATGTTTTATTTCTGCCATGATGGCTCAGGTTTTTTTTAGGAATTTAATAGAAACAGGATTATCCTCTGGTATTGTTGTCTGGTGTGGAAATATGAGCAGTAAAGTAAGCTTGACAGGCTTCTTAATTTAGCAGGTAAAATACTTAGGGTGCTTTAGGCCCATCTCAGAGGCATTTACAGAATGTGAGTCCTCTGGAAGGCCAAGGCCGTCCTACATTGTCCTGACCAGCCCTGCACAAAGAGTTTGAACTCATACCGTGTCTTTGCTGGGAAGACATAAGGACTACAGTTTGCTTTTGTATCAAGGGGCCACTGATAATGCTCCAGATGGACTATCTTATGCACAGTAGTAGCTGTCTTCGCTGCCTCAGGCTCTGTTGTGTTTCCACTGGCACATGAACATAGATTTACATGTTATACTTCCTCAGTTCATTGACTTTCATTAGAGTTTTAGAATTGAATATTTGTTAATATCCACTTAGTTACCAACAACCTAATGTTTATTATATATTTTGTGAGGTAATGTTTATACGTAGAGGCAGGCGTGTTAAAGCTTTGTTTATGGTTGCTAAGTTGCAATCATAGCTGCAAGTAAACTGTTGATACCAAGTTTATTGTATTAACAAAGGCCAAGTTGATACTAAAATGCCATGACTCAATTATAAAACAGACTCTTTTTAACATTTCAAACACGTGTTATCATGTAATAAAAAATGATACCACTGCATTCCAAAGTGACAGTGAAGTTTTAGGTATATTTAGTGTCACAGGCTCCACAGCAACATGCTGCTGGCAACATCCACCGCTGTGTCTTCCACTTGAAAGCTGGCACTGTTGTGTAATAGTGCTGATAAGTGATGCGGCAGATAGCAGAGTGAATACAAGAGGCCGTGCTGCTGAGTGTTGTGGCTGTATCATCCCTGTCAGAACATCTGTAAAACAACCATCTCAGTTTCCCATCCTGCTGTTTGCCAACGTATGGATGAGATTTCAAATTTAACGAAACATAAACACCAAAGTGGCTTCATCTTCTCAGCGCAGATACTGAGTTGAAATATATTTTGGTTTAAATGACCTCCTCAGAGGACTGTACCTTTTTCTGTGGAGTCCTAAAGTGCTGACGTATTAGAAATCCACAGGACTCGGTTATTTCCTTTCATCTTGCTTTACTGGCAAACCCCAAGCTCTTGTAAAGTGAGGCCCAACATGTTTGCATTTAATGGTCTAAATAAGGCTGTCCATGGTAGTTAAAGTGGTTTTAGTTAATTATAGGTGTTAAACCCTGAGAATATCTCCCATGCTTATGACATATGTTTGCAAGAGTGTGATGTTTTGAGTCCTTTGGCACAACTGAAATAAATCAAAAGTTGTGTAGTGTAATTAACTGAATTCCTTACTTTAACTATGGCTTACACAATGTGAACCACATCTCATTAAGATGCTAAATGTCAGCCGAGCAACAATGTCGAGGAACATGTCTGCCGTCGTTTTGTTACCACTTCCTCCCAGAAAAAGCTACTAATTAATGAAATCCAGTGCAGTAGCTCACCTTGTGGGTTGGTTTCTACGCAACAACAGGGATACAAACAGAACCAATGAGAGGGTTGCTGCTCTGTGGTGTGGTGACTTACAGCATCTCTTCATCAAAGAGGAATTTTTACATGGTTTGGGAAGAAAACTGAATGTTGGAGACTGTGTCATTCTGAGGAAATGAGCGGTTAATTCCCCAAGAGGGTCTGTAATATGGACTCGGATTGGGACGAGGGAGAGAGGAGTATGACTTTCTGTACAGTAGGGCCATTGTAGCGCTGTGCAGAAATGACTTCATGACATCATGTAGATGTTGGACAGTAAACAATCATCCTTTGTTATACATAGTTTGAGTGGGAAAATCTTGCTATGGGTTATTAGAATTCCATAGTGCAGTTTCACTGAAGTGAGGTTTCATTGGTTTTACGAGTGGCAGTACGTCACCTTATCTTGACAGCTTTTAATATACTGTACATCAGGCCACTGCTGGCACGGGTTTGGCTTGCTGTCATGAAAATGAGACATCAGGTCATTTTTATTGAGGAATCTTTTCAAATAGCTCAGCAGTGCATTTTAATGAACAGGCTCCTCGTCCTCTCTGGCTCCTCACTCTTTAACTCTTGTGTGGGCCTGCACTCACCGCTGCCCCATCACAGCCAACAATAACACGGATCTTTTTTGGATTCTCGCTCGCTGGTCGCAGTGTGGTTTTCAGTAACGTGTAAGCATGTCATACATACAGTGAAGCCTCCGTCTTTCATGTTTTCCATGCTTCTACTGTACAGCGCGGCTGTGGTTTATGGCCGAGGCAGTGAGGTTTTAGTGCACCGTCAGCCCGTAGGAGGCTCCAGCTCAGGCTGCATGTGTGGTGTGAGAGGCATAGCAGAGAGGCTCAGTAATGGGATGCACAGGCGCTGACTTGGCCTCATACATCATATCATTGCCAGGGCAGGATGAGCTCATGTGAATTAGTGGTGCTACAATAGAATTTCAGTGTGGAATGAATGATGCATATAATGCAATCATAGTTTTTCCAACATGGATTCTGTCTGTGATCAATGCTCCTCATATTCTTATAGCTGAGACACATTCGCACCAAACGTGTCAGAATTATCCAAACTCTGGATTGGTTATTTCTTTAGTTCAGTACGTGGGAGCAGGTATGAACACCAAACTAATGAGGCATCAAACTGCATCAAGATGTGTGAGACTCTGACTCTCCAGACAAACTAAAATATAAAGAAACAAGAGTCAACCAACAAGTTTTTATGGGTAAATATAAAGAGCATCATTGCCTGATTGGTTCTGGATATTAGAACTGATATTTCAGAGTTAAGAAATCTGATATAAAATAATATATCAGCTGTAATGTTTTGACATAAACATTTTATAATATATATATAATATATATATCTGTCCTGCCAATTTATAGCTCTAAAAAAGATGATTGCTGACATTGGATACTCTGTCACAGTGTCTAGTGCCTGAAGATGAGGTACTAGCTCTGGAATGAACGAGGGCTTCTGTGAATATAGCTGCAGATCTGTCATTGTCTGCTCTGCTGAAACCCCTGGCCCTTGTGTTTTCAATCATGGCAGCTCCAATCACCCTCACCTTTGCTTCAACTGCTTGCCCGTGCCCTGAGGCACACACACACACACACACACACACACACACACACACACACACACACACACACACACACACACAGTGGGGTCAGATAGACCTACAAACACTACATCATCCTCTAGATAAGCGCTCTGTAGGCCGCTGAACACCCAGAATTACACTTCAGTGGGAATGGTCAGTGCTACATGTCAGTAACATGTAATCTACGTAGAGTAATATGTTGAGTCACTTTCCTTTGGTGCTTGAGATTAAAAAGCAAGGTAGATGTCTGACGGTGTTTTGGAATGTCTTAGATCTGCTTTTCTTTTGTCAACCCCCACCCGCCCACACACACACACACACACACACACACAAACACACACCTCACCCACTTACAGCTGTCATGGCTTAGTGTATAAATTTACACTCAAAACAATCCTTCATCCTTGGTTATCCTGCAGGCCTAGGAAAGACTACAGTAGGTATTATTAACTGCTTTACAAGTGGCTTATTCCAACACTTGTGGCATGCAAATATGGGGGCACAACTGTGTGGATTGCTCAGTGAAAGTTTAGGCTAGTACTTGTCCCTCCCTGCTTTGTAATTTAGGGATTGTGTTTTGGAAATTACCCCTATTTTGTAAACAGGTTATTATATGATGTTTTCTGTTTCTAACAGTAGCCCTCCGTGCCTCCTGAGGCCATCGCAGCCATCAGGTGAGCCCATTCTTTCCAATGACGTGATGGTGAAAAATGCGAAGTTCAGGTTTTACGAGGTTTTATGTGATTATTTCATTTTCCTGCCTCTTCCCAGCAATTCCTGGTATAGCAGACCGCAATAAAATCCAAACAAAAGAACTGTCATATGAATATTGTATCTGTGGATTGTGGTCAGTAGCTAATGAAGTTAATGGAAACAGCAGTTGCGGCTGGAGGCTGCGTGGTCGGATGCCATGTCACATCTTCATCCCGGGTGAACGGAGGCAGGGAGACTAGGCAAGCAAAGACACGTCTCATTCTCAGGGCCTCAGTTCGGATCCAGCTGTGAACAGAGAGGAAATGAGGTCAGGCACATTTTTGGAGCCACCCCCACCGACATACACACACACACACACACACACACACACACACACACACACACACACCCACCCAATAACAATGATGTATTTCCTCAGCTCTTTTCATCATCATCTCATCATTATCATATTTAAATTTTTAATTTCAATAAATTTTTAGAGGTAGGCTATTTGTCGAGCTGAAATGCCACCTGGTTAAACTCTTAATTGTGGCTGTGGTCAAGCTCTCCTGAAAGCTTTGTTTTGGGAGGTCTGGGGCTGTTTTTCCCCTCCAGATTGCTGGGGATTTCCTCTCCTCCCCTGGGGACATCCTGTTATCTGAGCTGTGATTCAGTGGAAAGACCTCATTCCAGTGACTGGACCTTTTCTCCCCCCCCCCTAGATTTCTACTTTTGATTGATGCGGGCCGTTTTTCTAATCTACAACTCCACATTAAATACCTTGGTTCCATTATGCGGCATTGGTGTAGTATTTCATTAAGTTACAGACCAGACTATTAAGTTATTCTATTGCCAGTTTGTGAAACGAAAAGAAAAGGAAATATAAATCAATCACTCTGTCCTATAACTCTAGCAGCTGTGTGTGGGGGATGACTCAGCTGTGGACAAGAGGAAACACTTTTTTTAAGGGGAAATTAATTTACCAGCTCTGACTCTAAAATTTCTTTTCCAGGAAGGTAAACTGAGTTTTGAAAGCATCTTTAGTTGTTAAAAGGTGGTTAAACTTCATCTGTTCAGACCTAATTATTTTCATTGTTATCAACAACATAAGAAAACTTTGACTTAAGGTCAAGTGCTGTTTAGAAAACACTGAATGATTCAGCCCTGAATCACTGAACAGCAACCACCGAAATGGGTACGATCTGCTAAACTTTTAAAGAAGAAATATCTTGACAAGTGTTGGATGGATTGAGATGACATTCAAACGTTCCTTTGTCTTTTTACACAGAAAATAAAGAAAATTCCAATTGGTCAAACTTCAGTGTTTCCAGCAGACCTCCAGAGCTAATTCTTGTTAAATGAATTCTTGTCAGCCTCAGCTGTACTTGGAGAGAATTGCTCATTTCCTCTCTGGCCTCTTGGATACTAGCAAGCTCGGACTTCTTAACCTTTGGATGAGCTCTGGTTTGGTACAAAAAGTGAAAGTGCAGCCACCTCTTTGATTCACCGTCTTACCAGGAAAGACTTGTAGAGACACCACTATTATCTTTTAATTGACCAAAGTAAATCTAACTGTCTTAACTGTGAACATGTTTGTTCAAGTTCTGCTCAGAAACTAAATCAGATGGCTATTACACAACCCTGACAATTTAAACTAAGACCTTTCCTGAGTGATCTCATGCTGTTAAAAACCTGTCCCCTGGGATTTCTCATGTGTTTCACCTTAAAGCAAAGCACACCCCAGTGAACCAGTCTGAACCTTAGCTCAATGTAAATCTCTGTTTGCCCTCAGCTTCTCCCTCTGGCCTTATTAATTAGACATCATGACAAAAGTTTGGTCAAGCCTGCTCTGTGTCACACCAGGCTTCTCCAAAGAGTAATTAACATTACTACGTGCTGTGCAGAGGGAGGGAGACTGATAGAAATATAGGCCAGTTGTGCCCAGGGGCCTCTTGTTAAACAGCTGGGTGGGGTGAACTCTGGCCTCTACGGCCCGTATTTTGGTGAACATGGCAGTTTGTCATTTTCTGAAAGAGTCTTATTAGTGCTATTCTTGCAGAGTTACACCCAAAACTTTAGTGGAGATTTTGTCACAATGAAAAAGATACTGCAGCAGATAAAGCTGTTTGTTCTTTTTGTCCAAAATCCTCTGGTTTATGGGTAAACGTGTGTTCCTGGGGCTCCTGACTCACAGCTTGAGTCTTGCCCAAGTTTGATATCAGACATTTTCCCCTCTTTATTTCCTCTTTCATCCAGACTCAGCACAGTGATCTCATTTTATGTCTGTGGTAAAGGAAGTGTTACTGGGACAGCAGCAGCCTCTCAGGTCTGGATCAGGATGTTGGGATCAGCATGTGTGTGCGAAGAATGTGAGTCTGGAATTCACAAATTAATCTGTATCAAGCTTCAAGAGATGCATACTTATCCAATCAGCTTGAGAATTTGCTGAAGTCATGCAAACACAGGCTTTGGATGATTTCCTTTCTTTTAATATTCTCTCAACATGTGGTCTGTTCTGTTCACATTGGTGTCACCTCAGCTGCAAAGAACCCAGCTGTCTGTCCAAGCTCCCATCTGAAGGCACTGAATTACATTAATGGTCCTGGATGCTTACATATTGTATCATGCTTGCACTCCCCTTGCAAGTGCTAACTTTTTATATCTAAAGCAGATGTTTGTCCCTACTGTGTTGCCATAAGGCTTCATTTTATAAAGTCTGTCTTAGAACTTTATGCAAGTAAAGCTGACACTGAAGCATTTTGCCAAAGGTATTATATTATAGTTTTCTCATTGTTCTTCTTATTTATTTGGTTGTTAAGGCGAGACACAATTTTGGACCAAATCTGAACACAATTAAAAAGGTCCACAAGACTAGTTTCACCCAATCTATAAACCTAAAGAGCTACAAAATGCAGTCAAACTGAATACACCCCAAATAGAAGAACACCAGTCCTGACAAAAGCGCGGTGCGGCACCAAATACCAAGCAGCTGTGGAAAACAAAGGAGCAATACATCTCAATTTTCAGACTTGAGACCCGTGGTAATGCACCTAATTAGACTGAATTTAATTTGGGTAATTTCGAGTCTGGCTTGGTGACAGGGAACTGAAGAACCAAATGGACCAGAGGAGACTGAGATCCATAACATAACTTACAACTAACTTTATCAAAGATCATACCCCAGTAAAGATGATGGAAAAATCTTGTGGGATGTTGTGGATGTTGTTGCTTTTGAAAGTGTCAGTGTCTGACCAGATAATGCGAAAAATGTGAATTACTTCGTTATTTAATTAGACACAACCATACTTATTTTCACCATTCTCCACGACACTGCTGTATATACCAGTGGTTCAGTAAGAAATTGTTTTGGCTAGTTTGTCAATTTTAATACTGCTTGTGGATATGTAGTTAACAGGTGAATTTTTGTGCAGCGAAGCACTGATTTCAGCCTGGATTTCATTGGCTTGTGTGCTGCATTCATGACTTTCAGTGCAAGTGTTTATACGAGGCGAGGTGTTAAATAATGAGACCACTGCTGGTTCGACTTACATAATCCCTCTCTGATTGCCACACCTCGTAGACCTTTTGAGATATTTATCTGCTTTGTGTTTTCTTTCCTGCCCAATAGGATCAGCTGTGTTTTCCAGATGTTACACAGATTATTTCATAACTCCATCTTTAAGATAGAGGTGTTTGTGAAACACAGTTAGATGTTAGTGGGGGTTCTGTTAACCACAGTCTGCCAGCTACAACCAGGATTTCTCTGCAGAAGAGAAGCAGGCTTCGTATAATGAACAGATGTCTAATTCCAGACCTCCTGTGTGTCCTTCGTTGCCAAACCACTTCCTCACAGTGGTATAACAGCAGAGAGTCTAGACCTGAAACTGAGAGCTTTCAGCCTCTCACCTCTGTAGTTACAGGTGACAAACGTCTCAAAATACCATCACCAGGGTTTGATAGTCGCTCACTTCCAGAAGCCTCTCGGTTAACTATTTTAAGTGGCAGCTGGCATTGTTTCCTGCCAGAGTCACAGCACTGAAAATAAGTTCCCAAGTGGAGCAGAGTGTGTCTGAGCTGCCAGAGTCTGAATGTTGAGGATTCTTGGAAAAAGAGATCCTGTTAACTTGTGTTGTGGTGTTTGGCAGAAGAAAACCAGGACTCTCTGTCTCTGTCTGCGTTTATACATTGCTTGGGAGGTCAGGACATTCGTGGGGGAGACTGTGCATAAATTAAGAGAGCATCTGCGCCCTTTTTTCAAGGGTCGACACTCAACATCATTACCCCCTCCCCTCACCCCCTCACCCCCTCACCCTTACCCTGCTCATTTAGACCAGAGAGACTCTCAATCCCACCGGGGAGATTGGAGCACACATGGGTGGACTTTCGGATACACACACTCATGCATGAGCACACAGATGCTCAAACAAACCTCTGCCTGAAGTGTACACATGCAAGACTGCACACACACAGGAGGGGGTGTGCACGTGTGACAAATCAACAAGCAATAACTCACACACATGCATCCTCCTCCTGCCCACACTCATCTCTTCCACCTCTCTCCAATCCAAACTGATCTCATAGCGACTCTTGCTTGACCTCGATAGGTAATCCCAGCACATGTTTTTATTTCATGTACTGTTTTGGGGGAAGGGGCCGGTGTTCAATGGTACAGTAGAAAGAGTGTTGATTTTATTGCCTGTGACCCAGCATGACCGCGGCAGAAACCATTGCCAGGTGAGCTGCTCTGCCATGCAGACTGAGGGGTGCCGATGGATATCTCTGTCTCTAAGTGTTTCAGGATGGCTGATACTGAGGCATTAGCCGCTGTCAGTCATTCACTGTCACAGGCGGTACTCAGAGAAACAACACATGCAGAAACACTTGTACCAAATGGAGGCTGGTGCTGCTCGTGGTTTTGTTTCTGAGACACTGTCGGGATGAAATGTGTGCTATCATTCAGTCAGCAGGCCGTTAGCCAGGCAGCCTGTCCATCAGTCAGTCAGTGAGGCTGCTTTCAAAATACAGGCTGTCAGTACTGTTACATTTAACAAATATTTACCCCTAGATCTTACTTTAAGAATAACGATAAAACATATATTTAGCCACATTGTGGCTGTAGAGATGGCAATGTTCATCTCACGGTTGGTCTGCCACAAACTGAATTTGGTTATTCTGTGACTTTTCCTCCAGCACCACCAGCAGATCAAAGTTTTCACTTATCCAGTTGGCGCAAAAAGTTGAGCAGACATTGATGCTTTTTTTGCAAATGTTATGAGGCGTATACACGTTAAACTAGTAAGCGTTACACCGTAAAATCATCAGCATGTTAGCACACTGATGTTAGCATTAACATGCTATAGCACTGCTGTGCCTCAGTCCAGCCTCACAGAGCAGCTACAGCGTGTCTGTAGACACTGTTCCCACAGTTATATAAAAAATATTACACTAGTTATAAAGTACATATCAGATATGTGTGACTTGTGTGGGAAAACATCAAAATTAGAAAACTTTACATTTACAGTTTGATCATATCTAGAGTCCGTCAGTCAGTCATGTGCCTCATTTATGTAAAAGTATTCTCAATTCTTCACATTCAAGGCTCTATCTCCACAGGAGATAGTTTCCAGAGAGATGGAAGTGATTATTTTCATCTCCCACAGTGCTGTCTTCTGATCGTAGTCTCAGGTGCTGCTGTTATTTTGGGCTGGTGGTAAAATCTTTTTTTTTTTTTTTTAGAAACGGTGACGTTTTTAGTAGTGTTTTGCATTGCCTCTGTGATTTATAGCCACTAAGAAATGCAGCAAAAAAATGTCTGTTTTTTTAAGAGCAAAATCTGTTCTGGTTATTTTGCTCAAGATGAAATTGTATTTATTTTTCAAGCTTTCCTCAACTTCCAAACAACATTCTTTTATCAGTCTCACTGATAAACGTGCATGTTGAGTCTACAGTGTCAAGCACATTTCAAACATGCACATTTCAAGCATTTTCTCTGATACATCGACACAGATGATCTGACACACAGAGACAGATGAAGATACTGTGGGACCCTCAGTGTGTGGCCACGCTGAATGTGCCGCAACAGGAAATAGAATGTAAATGATCTTATCAACAGATAAACAAATAGTGTAAGATTGTAAACAAACTGCCCACATCTGGGCCAGCTCTCCCTCCCTATCCCACCGTGGAGAATTCCAGCTTGGGCTTAGTTTCTTCAGCTTATGAGAGCTCAGTTTCTCTAAATAGGCCTAATCATAGAGACACAGACTTTTATTCTTTTTCTAAATTGGACATGGAATAAAAACCAAATGGACAGACTTGGACTCAAGCTGGGGTCAATTGGTTTCCATTAGCCTTTCCATCGCTAGTAGGTCCCATACCCCCAACAGTAGAGTCATGTAAGGGTTGCCCTTTTAACAAAGAACAATGGAGGGCAGAAGTAAAGTGGAAGCAGCTTTTCATAATGAAAGATGGAAATCCTAGCTGGAACCGTGTTTAAACCCTCATAGAAAAACCACATGGAGCATGTTATTGCCAGGTCTGAATTTATGATTGTAGGAGATTAGCATGGCTTTAGTATTGTATGTTTTTATTTCTAGGTAAGATTTTGACAGTGCTGTTCCCTGATTCTATATCGTTTCAGCTTAGTAACGTTCACATAAGAGCGCTGCACGCGCTTGGCTGAGGATTCTAAAGTAGCGGCAGCAAAGACGAGCCAGCAGCATCACTGACATTACAAGCAGGATTCAGCTCCAATGCTGTTTCATTCATGCTGTACAAAACCACAACCTTGATTACATGGTGCAGTCAAGCAGGCCTACCCTGCTCTGTTACCAGCACTTTCCCTACAACACACAGTCTCATTTATGAAGCCAGGCAGCGCCATCAGAACTCACCCCTTACACCGCACTCTAAGCCTGGTGAGGCTCTTGATAACATCTCCTTTACATCCAGATTTCCATATGTTATGGTAAAACCCACCAAGGCTTTAACAGAAGTGATTGGAAAACGTCAGAGTTTTCCACAGTGCAGATCCAGTCTGCTCTGCAGGAGTCTGAGGCTTCGAGAACTTTAGATTTGTTACCGTTGAAGGGTCTGAAAGTCGGGCATTTGTCTTCGGTGAAATGTTGCTGCCATGCCGACTGGTAACTTATAAAACACAAACATATGAGTGCCTCGGTTACTCTTTGATCGCCAGTCTCAAACTCCCTGCCTGCCTCTGTACTTGCTGCCTGCCAGTCATTTAAATCTAAGAAAAACAATGACTGTCTATCACACGCTCTTGACTCGGTGCCAGTTACGCTGCTCAGCACATAATAGCAGCATCTAAACTCGAAACTGTGGTCAACCAACCAAAATGAAAGGTTAAAATTAAAAACAAAAACATGGGAAAGAGTCAGCAAGTTTTGAATTTAAACTCTGAATCAATTAACATCTTTTCTGTCTGCTTAGAATTTACATTGTGTTCACACAGTAAACAGCGCTGACCAGTAAACTGACCGGTGCTAGGAACAGTTTTTGCTCACAGGCCCAGTACACAGAAAGACTTTTCCTGTTGTGTTGGAGCAATAATCCCTGATTTGACACATCAGAGTTCCTTTTCATCTCATGCAGCGCTGAAGTGACCCCAAGAAGTGTGTCTTGTCTGAGCTCCACGGCTCCTCTCCGTCACTGCTTGAGAATGTGAGGCATGCTGGTTCATGACACGTCTCGCAGCTCGGTCATCAGCCTGGCACCCACATGACCCCTGACCTCAGCGCTGTCCAGCCGCTCACAGACAAGTCGCATCAAAGGGAAAAGGCGGGGGGGTGGGGGGGTCCCTGCCTATGCAGAGGGTTTAGCCACAGAGAGTAAGAGGTAGACAGGCGCAGACTTGCTTGCTTACACACTCTCTTACTTATTTCTTTTACACACTTGTTTGTCCCGTCTGTTAAACTGAGAGCAAACAACATTTTTTCTTGAAAGCAAACACAGCGCAATCTGATCATTTGGACTTTACAGTGCTGGAAAACATCTGCTTATAGATTTGACACACACGTGCATGCACACCGTTTGGGCCCACACACACACACACACACACACACACACACACACACATTTGAGTCCCAAAACGCTCACATCTAGTCGGATATGTCTGATAATCAATATCATGTGATCGTGTGTGTTTGTGTGTGTTTGTGTGTGTGTGTGTGTGTGTGTGTGTGTGTGTGTGTGTTATTTAGCCAGTTTGGCCTGAATTCCAGTCAGCATGCTGTGTGTCAAGAATGCTAGATTTGTGTAATGTGACAGCAGCAACAGGAACATGTCGTGTTTATGAAGGGAGTGCAAATCTCTTTAGAGGCCTGCAAAGACCTCAGTGTTTGGTTCTTAATTATTTCCAACAAGGAAGCTGAAAACAAGGTTACATTGTTTAAATGTCCTCCTATAGAGGTGGTAAACATTAATTCCTCTGCAGAACTGACTTCCTTTTGCCTCAGGAAACATTGGTGTGCATTATTATGATAGGCATTTTCACAGTTTTCTGATGACTTATAATTAATCGAGAAAATCATCAGCAGATTAATCAATAATGAAAATAATCATTAGTTACAGCCCTACCTTGTGTGTTGTTTTATTGTCCTTTCTCTTTATGGGGCACCTACTGAACAATCATGTGTGAGTGTGTGAGGTATGTCCCCAGATGGAGCGATTAGTTTGCATGAATGTGCAATGAATATAAAATCCAATTACAATTCAATCTTCCCTAGATTTTCCACAACAAACATAGTTTCCTGTGGTCAACCTGCTGATCCCAGCTGAGTACCTGCTTCTTTCAGGTCATACTTATCCTGAGGACGTCTTTAACAAGCGTGTTCTGAGGTATCCGTGGGATTCCTCTCTGCAGCAGTGCTGTTTAAGTTCTCCTTCTAACTTTTTATTACAGTTTGTGTGAAAAGCAAATTAATGTTCTCGAAATTGTCAAATTTAGATTTCGTCTTTGTCTATTTTTCTTTTACCCACATTTCAATTTCTCTGTACCTGGCAACAGCATCACTATATTAGTCTCTGCAGTAAATGACTCGCCTTGCGTCCTGTACCCATATAGGAAAGTTAAGGCCACTCGCTCATACACCAGCCGACATGGCCTCTCACACAGTTTTCTCACACGTGTGTCCACACACGCCGACTCACAGCGAGTGTGTGTAAATCGCCAGATGAAATGCGGCAGTGTGTTGACCCCCTGACACGGCGGCGTGGTCAGGTTTTAGAAACTGCACCCCAGAGGGAAGTGGTGACGGGCTGAGAAAATGTCTGAAATGAGGTCTTGTCAGCTTTTCTCCGAACACTTGCACTGAAGATTTATTCGCCTTCGGTATCGTCTCATTATGTACAGAGTGTATTTTGACGGCTAAAACATGCACAATAAATTTGAGTTATTATTGCTGTCGCATGCATGTAGCCTGTGCCAAGATCTCCTAGTGGGTGAATGTGACAGTGTGTGTCTGGGTGTGAGTGTTTGTGCACATATCCATGTATATTTCTTAAGAGTTCAAACCTAAAACATTTCTCAGTTGTGAGTTTGGGTTCCAAGTATGTCAAGAATTTCTTCTATCCACAATAATGGTTCCAGCCTGTCAGTACAATTTACACCAACACTTTGTTCTTCTGTTACATGAAGGTTTTCATTCTTAAATGGCCTTTCTGAATTTATTGCGCAGAGATTTATTTACCCCCATAACAAACACTTTTTCTTCTCCATGAACTTGACACTGCTCCCGATGTTTTTGTTGTTGTTTTTGTCATTTTTCATTCCCTTACCGAACAATACAACACAGGAAGCCTCCAGCTGTTTTCTCAGATTCATTACAAGCCTGTGGAGGCCGGTCTTAAACAAGGTGTGAGATTTCCTTTGTACTTAAAATAACAAGATAAAGAATCTCAGCTGGTGATGGATGCCACCCTCCACAACAGGCGAAAACTGAAAGTGACCTGCAGACACTGGTGTGTTCATAAAGATAGGATAAAACATAAGCAATAGGTGACCTTTCTTTTGCTGTATGAGAGGAAGGGATTGGTAAGACAAAAAAGAGAAAAAACACTAAAACAAGGGAAACATTAAGTTTATCCTTTGCTAGTACAGCCAGATGTCACGCTGCTTATATTTTATGAAGTGGAATCTGTCTTTTGCCTCCCGCTGAGTGTTTACATGACAAGCCTGTGTCTGCATTTCTTTCCTCCCTTTTCTGTTTTCAGCCTCTGGACATTTTTGCAGCTGAGTACGACTAAGCCCATAAAGTCTGACTGTTCAACCCTGGAGGGAGTATATCCTGGATCCGGTTGCATCCTCTCCGTAGCAGTGGTCACTGCTGGGGAGCTAAAACTGCGTAACTCCAGTGAAATATACTTACTCTAACTCCACACCATCCTATCTGTTCAGTGCAGAGGGAGATGTGGTTTATAATGCTGGGAGCTACTGTATATGTAACGGACATCTGGTCTCTCCTGGTTGTCACTCTTGCTGTCATGCTCGGGTTTGAATCTGAATAGCTCAGTTTCAGCTCGCATACCACCAGCAGCTTTAGGAAGAGATGCATTCTTCTCTCCTTCTGGTAATCTTTAAATCATGCCGGTGTCACTGTTTTTGCTTATGTTCCTGGCCATTTCTTATCCTTTTCCATGCAGTTGTCTGAAATATGCCTGGGGAGGTTTTCTTTTTCCAGGGCCCAGGGGGTGGCGGCTTGATTAATGGGCTGAGTTTGCGATGAAATACTGTACACAAGCGCTCTGTCACTGTTTGATTTAGCCCCACAGAAAAAGGTGGATCCATTACCTCACCAGAGAGTGAGGTTGAACCATGTTTTAAGCTTGAACCAGGAAATACTCCTTCAGGGCACTTGAACCTGTCATGCTCTAATCTTCTGATACTCAGCCGTTAAAGAGATGATGTTTCTGTCTTGACAGCCGACTGATTAACATTTTTCAGTGACATGGGAAGTTTCTCTTGAGTGCGCACTTCCTTACAAAGGAACAGCTTATGTAAATTTGCGTCAAACTAAAAGGACACATTTGATGAGTTTTAAATGTATAACTCCCCCTCGTTAAAATTTAACATATTAATGATCTTTGCATCCATCACTGGTCCTCAGATGCGTTTCAATCTCTCACTTACTGAAGTTGACTGTTTTGGGCATTGTGTTATGCCCTCTGCTCATTGCTACAACACCAGATTGATTTCAACATGAGCAAATATATTTTATATTTCTCTGGGGTATGTGGAGGCCGCACAGGGTGAGAACCGAGCGGCTGGATGAATGCTTGCATTGTCTGCTGGGGCGCACATACTCACTCCCTCGCACACACCTACACACAGTTTCTCCTCCTTGCTCTGCTTCTCTTGAAAACCTTGTTGTGTGTGAACTAAACATTTGTCTGCTTTAGATTTAACACTTAAACACCGCATCATGCTCACCTCGTCTTATTTTTTCCAGCCTGGTGTCTTTACAGCCACAGTGGAAAAGCTTAGTGCGCCCACGCTCATGTGAAAGGATGACCTTCGACCCCTTTCTCTGAGTGGCGTGCCCGTAAATATTTCCTTCAAATGTGCTGACGGGAAATCCCCTCATCTCTGGAGCTTTATGGGGAAAGGTCTACAAAATTTCTGAAGTGGTTAGTCTCATGTTCTCTCCTCCGAGATAGTGGTGGCTTCTGAGCTTCTTTGTCAAAGGTTCTAAGTTCAACATTTCGAAAATTTGCTTATGTTGTTTCTTGCCAAGAGTTCAGCTGAAGTGAGTCTTCTCTGGGCTGTGTTGTCCAGCAACGTTCGTGTGTGTTAAATTTATATTAGTACAGATTGAGAGTATAACGTACATGTCCACTAGGAAGCAGTTTCACTTCAAGCAAACCACAAGTTTAAAAAAATGTAGAAGAAATCTGTGAAAACAAACCACTACATCCGTGAAACAAACATTTATTACCATAAATGGACCTGACGGTGACAAGATGGGAAACAATATTAAGTGCCTTGTAGAGGAATGCTCTTCTACAAGATCACTTATGGCAGTATGCTGAAATGTAACCCCAAAATCCGACAGAAGAAAACAGAAAACTATCCAACAGGAAGTTGGATCATCCGATCACCTTGCTTTACACTCATTGTTGAGATTTAGGAGATGTGCGCTTCTGCTTTATCTTTGAGCCTCTGCAATCCATAGTTTCCCATAACATCCTTCTCTGCATAGGTTTGCAAAGACGTTTCATACCGCTCTCTGTAAATATGAAACAGCCAGTTAGCTTAGCCTAGCATAAAGACTCTGCGTAAAGCATAAAAAGCTCTGTTCAAAAGTAGTTGTTTTTTTAAATGTGTGTACCAGCAGCTCTTAACTCCAGAACGTAATCCCCCCCCATAAAACCACATTTTTCTCAGCTTGGTTTTTGTTTTTGTTTTGTTGAGCTTTAGAGGTGCTGGTAGACCTTCAGACAGAGTTATACTAGCTGTTTTCTCCAGATCGCACTCTTTGTGCTAAGATACGCTAACTGGCTGCTGGCTTCAGATTCATATTTACCATATAGACACGAGAGTTGTGTAGTTCTTTTTGTCTAACTCTCAGCAAGAAAGCAAATAACCATATGTCCCAAAATGTCAAACTATTCATTTAAGCCGTTGCAACACAGTAGAGGTTCTGAGGACAGCCTGACTGCTAGTATGTGTGGTATCCCATGCATGGACTCCAGTTCTAGTCTGTACATACTCCTTCGATACACACAACACATCCTCGACCAAAAGCAGAGTGACAGAGACAAAACACAACTGTGAGCCACATTTCAGATCTGTTGGACCAGTCAGTGTGTTTTTTCCAGTCTAGAAGAAGGTACCTTTATGGGAATGGAAACTGGTGGGGAGTGAGATCAGAGGATAGTAGAGTAAAAATAAGACGTCAGCTAACCAGGCCTGTTTTTAGAAGCTTGAAGGAGAAAAGAGTGTGTGTGTGTGTGTGTGTGTTACTGTATTTTGGGCAGGAGGGAACGTGAGAGAGGTGTTGGGAGGAGGAGGAAAGGGAGGAGGAAGACATTATAGGTGATTTTCCACCCCGTCTGCACTACTTAAAACGTACACACCTTGTGTTTTTGAGGTTTCCACACAAAGGTGGCCTTGTGTGTCCTGAAACCGCCCAGGAAGCGAGATCAGACACGGGAAAGAGTGTGATGGTTGACTAGGGATACAGTAGCTGATGGGGTGTCAGGTGGCCTCAGGATAGCTTAGAGGAAAAGGTTGTGTAGTCTCTCAGTGTTAACTCCCACAAAGCTTAACTGGACTGTCATTGGAGATGGAGGGGATAATGGAAGCAGTCATTTCCCTCTACAGCCAAATGATGTCATCCCACAGGGCAGACACCGCTACAGATGTACAAACACACCACATCAGTTCAAGTTGCCTGATCCAGATTAGCTCATAAATGACACAAACTGTGTTTTGATAACTAATAGATTCTGGATCATGAGCGTCTGTTCCACATTCTGGGTTCCCAGTGAGTTCATGCCACTGCGGTCAAGTATGTTCACTCATTCTTCCCCCTAATCAAAGCCAGCACTTTTAAAAACACACAGCTCGGGCATGCAACACAAAGCCGAAGTCATGGTTTGCTCCTGTGCACAGTGGCTTTATTATTCTATGACTGTTTTGTTTTCTATGTACAGTCTCTGCTAGGGATTTTTAGGAAAGCTGAAGGATGGAGGCCTTTGAATGAAGGGGCGAGGGCCGGCTTCTCCTGGCTCGTCATGCCTCCTGTGTCTTCATGGGGTAATGAAAGAGGCTTTTTAGCAGCGACAGCATTGAGGCTTTTTCAGGCATTCCTTCGACATGACCTTATAGGAGGAACATGCTCTGGCCCAGGGTGGGGTGAGGACGTGCAGAAAGAGGCCACTGTGCAGAGCTGTCAGCAGGACCGGACAGATGAGAGAAAGACGGGTGGTGTGATGGGGAGAGTGAGGAAGAGAGGGAGGGAGGACATCAAGGTAGACAACTTTTACCCATGACATCACTGAGAGGAAACGATCCCCTCTTGCATTTTTTTTTTTTTCACAGCATGTGCTTAACATGTTAGCCATGTTGCATGTAATTTACACCTTGACCGGCTGGCAGGTTTCCTGATCAGCATGGAGTTGCAATCCAGATCTTGTGTGAATGTGTTATTTGATTTAGCAGCAGAGCAAAAACAAACCCATGTCTGCTTCATTTAGCTGAGATTATAAAGCGACTTATTCATGCCTTCAGTTTACAGTAAAGACATTATGTGGCCTGTGTGTACAGTAAGCATGTGCTGAAGCAGGTTTCTGTCCATCAAAGCTGCCAAGTTAATGAAATGAAAGACTTTTGGGTGCATGGTGGAAAGGTTCATTTGTAGAGGGCCATAATGTTTTCCTGTCAAATTAGTGCCACACATACATCATGAGCACCCTTTGAAAACACATGCAAATATATGTGTCCAATCACATGTTTCATCCCCATCTTGTCCAATCCTACCTCAGTCTGGTTGGATCAGCGTCTACATATTGTCTTACACTGCGGGATCTTCCAGTGTAAACACTCAGAAATGGACATAAGTTGTTTTCCAGACTTCCAGGAATTTCTGAAGTTCCTTGAATCGTCAATCAAAGTGCTCACTGTGCAGCTTTGAAACGATCCAGAGTGGAAGGAAGTGGGGGGCTCGCTTCATGGGAAGGTAATCAGCCATTTACACAAACTTTCCTATAGTGAGTTCCTCGTGCCAGGCATCGGTGCCAATACCTTGATACAGGGAGGCTGCTACAGCTATCACTGGCAACAAAAAGCTGTGAGTTAGTGGGTGTATGCAGATTTCCTCACCAGGCAAATGTAATCGCAATCTTTTCCCATTTGTTAATGATTTGCAAGTATTGTGAAATGGTCTCAAGCCTCTTTCAAACCAGATGCTCACATCTAAGTACCAGCCTGTTGAAGTGCCACATGTTTTCTCAAGCTTGAAACTCATTAATTAAATAGCCCTTTAGTGGCAGAAACCATAAAGACGCTATTGTTGATGCTTGAATAGAAAGACTACTGTGCATTTCCTTGTTCACATAGATGTACCACTAATAAGTAGGGCTGGATATTGTTTCATATATTTTAAATCAATAATAGAGCTTCAACTAATGATTATTTTCTCAATTAACTGATTAATTGGTTTGTAAAACATCAGAAAACAGTGAAAAATGCCCATCACAATATATTAAAGTCATCGAATCTCTTTTGTTGTCCAACGAACCATCCAAAACCCCTAAATATTGAATTTACTATGATGTATGACACCATGAAAAACAGCCAATCCTCAAACGTTAGTAGTCAGTGAGTACTTTTCTTTTGGTCTACTAATCATGCATTGCTAATCGATACGACCTGGGTTCCGGCATCAACAACAAAACAATGCTTTTTTGATACCTTACCTACGAGAAATAAAAACATTCTTTTCATTAAACAAATGGCAAATGTAACAAATATGAAATTTTCTCTGAACACAAAGCATGTGTAGAAGAATTTGTATCTGCCGACCCAATAAAGTAGACTAAAACTGGAAAGATTATTGTTTAAATCAGGAACTGTCTTGTTAAAGAACAAGATAACAAGAGTATGAATGTGAGCGGATAGATAGATAGATACCTGATTTGGTGTCGACATTCTTTATCAACCCTACTAATAAACTTACACGTACTGTACTTACGTGCTTTTTATGCCTCCATGCCGACCGCAGCCGTGATCGGAGGCATTATGTTTTCGGGTTTTCCGTCCACCTGTCCCATTCTCATGAACATGATATCTCAATGTCTTGAGGGAATTTCTTCAAATTTGAAACAAAAATTCACTTGGATTCAAGGACAAACTGATTAGATTTTGGTCGTCAAAGGTCAAAGGTCAAGGCCACTGTGACCACACAAAATAAGTTTGCGACTGGAATGGAAATGGAACGGAAATTCTGATCTCGTCTTTCACCTCATGTTGGGTCTGAACTGCTGAAATGTTTGCGTGTTTGGGGGGATAAATGCATAGTGAAGAATATGTTCCAAACTGTCCACCTCATGACGCAAATATTGGTTTAGTGACACTAGACTTGCTATGGGTCTGGTCAGAAAAATTACTACTGTGTTTAGAGATGACTGAATATTCTTCCCATTAAAACACACCCTGGAAAGGTAAATACACACTCAGTGCTCCTCAGACAGATGGCTGGAATGTTTAGATCCCAGCTGTGCAGCAAAAAGATGTTTTTTCTTGTGTTTATTGGACCATAGTTTTAGGAGTAATCTTTTTAGAGCTCTTGGCAGTTGAAGGTTTTCTGTCTTCTTTTCAATACAGATGAGAGTTCCACTTTAATGTGATTTAAGGACAAGCTTTATTGTCTTTCCATCCTCTTCTTCCAAGAGTTTTTACAAGCTCAGGTTTAGTTGAAATTTTTTTTTTGTTATAGAAGACGTCATCTTTATCATCTGATTGTTTATGTCTGACGACATGTAAACACATCTTCTCAACATCTCCGGCAGTAATGAGTAGGTTTGTATTGATATGACAGTGCATTCCTAAACAGCCGTATCAGATTGACCTTCGGAAGCAGACACAACTTCCCTCCTTCACTGGCCTTAAAACCATTATTGGCTGCATAAGGACACTGTTATCACACTCGCAGATGTTCCTGCTGGAATGTGCTCAATGTAAAGTGCTGTGAAACAACACTGTACTGTACTTCTCAGGAAGGGACAGTCAGGAATTAGCAGACTAAATGGGCACTCAACTGCAGCTGTAAGAAGTTTTTGGAGCGATTTGCACTTAACTGGAGTTCGGAATGAAAATGGCTGTAATGGTGTAGGCGTATTGTTACAAGCACCAGTGAAAAGGTGAAATACGATCTAGGAAGTCCACTTCGTGTAATACATCAGTGTGTTTTAAGGCTTGTTGGCATTTTATAAAACCACGAGACAGTATTTTAAGAACTTGGGCTTTGCAGGACACTGAGGAGAGGGTTCTGTGTGCTTTACCCTTGAAATCCTTCACGTGCAGCTGTTCTTGTGTCCGCTGTAAAGCTGAACACTTACCTCTGTCTGCTTTGCTAGAGTTTCCTCACTTCTTGAGAACCGTAGAATCTCTTTCAAACAGCTTGTCTCTCAAGTATTCAGCATTGCGGTTGCCAGGTTTGACCACTTGTTGCCAGCTACTCAGTCATTTTTTGGGTGGTACGTTCTGCCTCTGACAAGCCATCTGTGTAACTCTCTCCACGCCTGTTTGTGGCATTGGGATACGTGCTTTTTGTCACAACATCATCTGTGCGTCTGTGGCGCCAGCCCAGGCCTATTAACATACCTGTGAATCAAGCAGGGGGCCCAGAGGAGAAAGGCATGCAAATGTACATTTGCCTTGGCACTACTCGGTGCCCACATCAAGAGCACTTCTCTCAGAGTGGCAGGGCGGTCCAGCAGCTCTGACACAGGTTGCTCTTTAGTAAGAAGGGCAAACTAAGGGCTCGGACTGAGTGGTAGTTATTCGCTTCTACAGGTGCTCCTCTGAAATTCATATGGGAGGAAAAATGTCCTCATGTGGTACAAGATGTACACTTATGAATATGTTCAAAGATTTGCTTTTCATGGCTGAGTTTTAGTGTTGCTGTGATTTTAAATCCTAAAGCGTTTAATGTTAAAATTAACTGGCAGAGTTTAGATTGAATATTTCTGTTGCATAGTACTAGCACCATAAGTGTTTATCTGTGTCTATTTATGTCTATATAACTATATACATATATATATATATATACATATATATATATTTATATATATAGTTACACTTGCAGTATACAGAACAACTTCATCGCTGACCCTGATGAAGGCCATAAGCCGAAATGTGTCGGTCTAACTATAAAGTTGTTTTGTGTACTGCAACATGACGACAATATGACAACATAGCAAGATGTTGCTGTACAGTTTAGCTTTAATATCTTATTTTTTGGCCACTGAGTTGGATTCAAACCCAGGCCGCTGCGGTAAGGACTGACCTTAAATGATATGTGCTCTGCTAGTTGAGCCACTGGGACGCCAGGAGCTCTTTAATATCATAATATCTCTGGTTTCATGATCGACAGTTGACTGTACTCTATATGACTCTGAAATTAATAGGAAGAAATACCTTGATTTATCTGGTGTTTAATTTGGTGGATTAGCTAAAAACAGGTATTTTCCATCTCATCAATTTGATAATTTCTCAATTGATTTTACAGAAAATGTACTATATCCCAATATACTGATGCTGCAATATTCAGTTTTATAAGCCATGATAGAGGCTTTTAGCCAAACCTCCCCCTCCTGGAGAGGAACCCAGTGGTTGATGATGTACAGACTGCAGTGTTTGAAGGTTTTCTTGGAAAATGACTTACTTTCTTAGTATCCTTTTTTTCCGCTGTGGTAGACACAGGAGAGACAAGTTTTGATTTACCCATATGTGGCTGTTACTGGGCTTTGTTTATTTTCCATTACACTATTCAATATAATGGCAATCTCACTTTAAGCCCATGATTGATTTCTACTGTGTCATCCTGAGGGGGTGTTTTAACCTTTCACTCTTCTCATTTTGATGTATGAGCCTGTGTTTTTCATTCAGAATCTCCAAGCTTGGACCCATCTGAGTTTCTGTCAGTTTGATACATTACTCACACTCCCGGTAACCCTCCATGTTGAAATTGTCTGTCTCCATAAGCCTCTGTACTACTGACCATCTAGTATGTGCGAGCAAATGTGACTGTAAATCAGTGATCACTACAGTGAATCAATATATATCTCTTATAGAAATAGTAATGCCTGCCAACGATGAAACGAAGGAGGAAAAATACAGGGAGTCTCCCATGTTCAAGGCTTCCCCGGGTTGTGGTTTGTCTAGTCTCGAGACAATAGATCTGGCAGTAGCTGACCACAGCTGTGTTTGTGCTGGTTTGATGTACTGGAGTAATTCCCCCCTTCCTCCAGCTGACCCTCTGGACTGAGCCAGGTCGTCCCCGAGGGGCTGAGGGCAGCCAGGGGCAGAGGAGGGAGGAGGGAGGAGGAGGAGGAGGAGGAGGTGGTGGAGGCAGGTGAGTGCAGACTGCAGACTAACTTCTCCCTCAACTCTTTAATCCTGTGTTATCTTTTCTGTTTAGTCTGCAGGGGTCTGGACAAAAAAAATAAAAAATATCAAGTGATAATTATCAGATCCAGAAAAGCCAAGTCGACAATTGCATCTTAGGCAGATTTTGTCCCTGAATTATCTTAGAGGAGAATTTGTGAGGAATGCATCAGTCGAGGCCGTGATAGAGGAGTGTTGCGCCATCAGTTAGAGGAAAAATCCACCCTCAGATACACTTACACTGATTTCATCAATTTAATGCACTCCAGGTTTTACCGCATGCTCAAGTGTTCCAGTCGAGTTTCAATTTACTCACGTTCCTGTCAATGTGCAGACTATTCCTACATTAGTGAGTAATTTCCCTCATATTTCACAACAACTGTAACGACAGCTGCCAGCAAATTGGTTTTAACTTGATGCATTTACTTTTGGTTGTGACTCATTTCTTGCTGTATGATTGTCAAATTCAAGACATCCAGACCAGACCATCACGGTTGGTGTTTCAGAAACACCAGCAGTGAATATTCATCAGCAGTTAGTTGCATTAGGAATATGAAAACAAGGCATCAAGGTTGGGCTGGTGATCCATGTGAGTAAGAAAGCTACAAAGCAACATGATGGCCTACAAAACGCCGAATTTAATATGTATAAGAAGGGATTTTGCCTTTAAGACACAAACCGTGTATTTCCCACATTTGTACTTTTGACTGGCATGTTGTTTGGATGTGGTGCATCATTATTCATTTCATCTGTTCTCCAGCCCCTAGAGGCATTCATGAGTTCTTATGTACAGTATTTGATAGAACATGTCAAGGAGCACACAAGAACTGACATGAACACCTAATATGTCCCATTCACCCACCCTCGCTCTCCCCCTCCCCGGCTTGTTGGTCAGTCACGCTGGGTGTCTCCCGGTGGCTCCAGCCAGGTGATCTGACCAGGAATGCACCTCACCCTTTGGCCTTTCAGGGGTAACCAAGCATGTCCGGCGGGGCTTTTCTTTCCTGTCTCTTCTGCCTCCACATGAAAGAGACCCAATTTTTGTCTGGCAGGGGGAATCATTCTTCAAAAAGAAGTGGGAGGTTAGTGGGGGAAAGAATCTCTGCTTCTTCTATCGCAGCAGTTCAGTTCGTGTTTTATGATGTGCTGTGCAGACGCTGTGGAAATTGTTTGCCTCCCTCATAGAATACACATGGCGCTTTGTTGTTCTGGTGTGTGGAAAAAAAAAAAAAAAGGTCACTGACTCATGAACTAAAAATTCCCAAATTTTTGATATACGTGGAAATTCCCAAGTTTTATCTCGCTAACTCATCCCCATGAAAACAATACAAAAAGAACAACTTGTATCAAGTGTCTTCCCTGGCACACACACATGAACCATCGCTGAGTGGCACAAACAGAGGGGTGAGTGTGTTGAGAAAGGTCCCTCAGCCTGTTATGTTTTTGTCAGCCAGGCCCGACTGGACTGACCTTCTCAACTGTCAGAGAGGCTGTGAAACACTGGGACCTGCTTTAGGTTTGCACCTGTTGGGAACGTGAAGGATTTAAACAAATGGAGTCAGATGCCTCTGAGATAACTGCGACTGAGTAAACACTTAGATATGAGAGAGCGATCGCTGTTTTACTGCCTTCACTTCTCTGTATCTGTCTTTTATTCTATTGCAATCATCCTGTCATCCTCCACTGTTTCCTGCTCAAGTCGTCATCCCTCCTCTCACTTTGTGCCTAGTTTAGTCATCGTCACCCCATAACTGCACTTTTTTATCACTAGTTAATGATTTCTTAGTCACTATGCTATAGAGAATGAAGGCAGAAAGAGTAAATGGTGAACTGACATGCAACGAAGGTCACAGGGCAGCAGGTTCAAATCCTCAGCTGGCAACAGGCTCTGTTTCATGAGTTCATGGAGGTGCACAGTGAGCTGGATTCAGTGCGGGCTATTGTGTAACCTGCCCGTGTTGAGGCTTGAGCATGATTAGGATCTTATCTGGATGGAACGAGGCATGCACTCACGGTCGAGTTACACCAAAATGACATGGTTTTTAAGGGATTAAAGAGCACCCTAAATTTACATGACACCAGCTCACACTAGATATCTGGAATCTTCCACTCTGAACTGAGCCGGGCCACAGGGGTTGTCTGTTTGTGTAGCAGCAGAGAATGGTGGTTCACCTGCTTTTGATGTTAAAGGAGGGCGTCTTAACTGATGTGCTGTGATGTATAGTGGGATGTGGTGGGTTATGGTGGGGACGGGGGATGACTCCTCTCCTTTCAACATCTCATTGCTTTGTACTTGAAGCCACCTGTGCTGCCTCAGTGTAGCTGCTGTAAAGGAAAGGTAGAAACCTCAGAATGATGATGATGGACACTTGGACACAGTTTTAAGGCGGTTGAATATGATTTCATTTTATGAATATATTTTTTTAAATAAGGAATATGTTTGCAAATTTTATGTGCTGTTGATGACATAAGTGTTTTGGCACAATGCAGTTTAGAGAAGGAAATCTTCCAGACCACTTCACGTTTTAATTTCAAACAAATTCAATGATATTCATGTAGGCTAGCCTCTAAAAGTAAATATTTGATAAGGTATAGTACAAAGTAATGGAGCTCTTTTCGCATTTATTTAAAATTATATATTCCTTAAAGCCTTTAAGGTTTTTTAAAAGTTTCTTTTTCTGTTTTCTTGCCTTTTACTGTCCCAGCATTTGTTTTTGCAGAGAAGGAAATAAGGTGGATAAATAGACCACGACTAAGTACATTATGGCTTCCAGTTTCTCACTGCACATATACACTGTTTTTTTTTTAAAACTTTTTGTATCATTTCAATTTTTACATATTAGCTACTATACTTTATGTTTTCTGTATGAAAATCCTTATTTAAACATATTCTGTGGTAAATCGTTTGGGGAGTGTACTTTTTCCATTCGTGTTTAGTCAGTCAACAAGCTGCGAAGACTGAGATATGACAGCTGCTGGCTTTCATCCCTCAAACCTTGAGGTCATTCGCACAGGACGTGGTCTGCAGTGTATCAGTGTCACTCACAAACATCATTAACATTAACATACACATCCTTGCCACTCAGTGTTTCTCATATCCATTCTGCTACTATCAACAGTTAACTGTCCCTTTTCTGGTGTGTTTATGTTAGACACATTTCTCAGGAAGTGGGTAGCATTCCTGCGCCGATTATTTTATTCGAATACACAGACCTCATCTATCATTTTAGCTTTAATAGTGAGAGCTCTCTCTAATGACAGGATGTGCATGGGAACAGTCTGTTCCTCTAAGTCTGCTCTGCTTTCCTCTGATGAACCAACTTTAGCAATTATACAATATTTCAAGTGCAGTCTGAATTACGAGTCCAATTTTAAGAAAAGTTCATTTTTTTCTGCAGGAACGGCCTCAGAGTGAAAAGCGAGGCCAGCTGTGTAATCGAGGTTGTCTGTGACTGACTGACTGGTCAGCCGAATGCCATGTGACTGAGATGGAGTTTCCCAATTTAGCCTAACTGTCACTAGATTTAGAAACTTTTTTTCAAACACAACTAGGTATAAATCTAGTATATGACTTGTATGGGTGTCAACTGTGGGCTTAGAGTAACACATGAATTTTGTCAAAACTTTTTCTAATTTTCTAATCATGAAGATGTTTCACATTGTTTCTGTACAAATGTGAAAATCTAGTTAATGCGTATGAAAGACTGACCTACCAGTGTTTCTTGTTGAGGTTGCATTGGAGAGATAAGGAAATACTAAGCAAACACTTTGTTCTTTCAGTTACTTCTCCCGTGTCTTTAACTAACTTCATCAGCTTCATCTTTGTGCTATTAAGGCTTCTATATGTTATTGGACCAGTTGTACAGTAATCGTAAAACACAGTGCCAATGTCTGTTCTGGTATTGATTCTAATAAAGTCTTTCTTCCCCTCCCTCTCTGTTTCCTTCTCTTTAGCTGAAGCAGCCTGACAAGGCAGCAGCGGCAGCTCACACCTATTTCCAGGCTAATCCAGAACATGTGGAGATGGGTCAGAACCTGGAGCAGTACAAAGACCTGCAGGGCGTTGAGGAGGACCACTTTGTAGACCGAGAAGCCCGGCCTCACCAGGTAAACCAGGATATCTGATTTGATGAGTTTCAATGTATAATAGACGCAGCGAGTTCCCTCTTTTGTTATGAGTTATTTTTCCCTTTTCTGTCTCTTTTTCAGGCCTCTTACATGTTAATGCTACAGTTAATGACCTGTTGCACTTTGGCCAGTGATTCTCGTTATTCTACATCACTTCTTTCCAAAAGGGAAAAGTACAGATGTTCTCATATATGAAGGGCCCCTTTGTGTTAATAGCCCTTGCAATTTAACGACTGGAAACTCATTTGGGCCTTTCAGTGCTGGCTGTGGTGAAGACCTGAATGCCAAACAGTTTTGGATCCTTTGTCTGCTGCTCCAGTATCTGTCTGCTCTTTCTCTCTTTTGCCTTTGTCTCTATATCTTCAAGTATTAAACATACTCTGAGTATGTAGGAAGACTCACTCAATGCAAATCTACCTTAAAAAGATTTTAAACTGTCATTCATGCCGACTGTACCTTAATTAAAGCTTTCAACATTATTGATAATTTAACTTATCTGTGTCTCTGCGACTTCGCTTATTACTTAGCTTTTCTGTATTTTGTATTCAGGTATGCAACATTCTAGTCCAAAGCAAATATTCTTTGGAGACACTATATTCATGTATATAACACACATTATTTTAGATTTATCCAAAAACAATTGAGAGCAGTAATCCTTGGTGGCAACTGTTTCCTGTCCTCCTGTTTATTCTAAACAAATGACCGTTGCTGCTGCAGGAAACTTGATGTGCACCAAAGGGCTTGTAAAAGCTTTTATGAGCTGGCTACAAGTTTACTTACAGTATTTTAACTGTTTCAGAGAAAAACAAGCAGCGATTTACTTATGTATAAATGTCAAGGATGAACACCAAAGGTCATAAATACTGATCCAGTCTTTCTCATCATCTTCCATTTCTCCTCCATCCACATGCAGCACTCGTTCACAGCAGCCGTGAGGTTGTATGATAAGGGCGACTATGAGAGTGCTATCGCTCTGTTTGAGGATGCTTTGCTGGAGTACTATAAAGCAGATGTGGAGTGTCGGGCCCTATGCCAAGGGCCGCAGAGGTTTGAGGGCCACGATCACCTCCGCTACCGCTACAGCCTCCATGAACTCATATCAGGTAAGAGCCAAAACTAACAAGAACATGTGTTTACTTCAACAGGAAACAGTTTTATCCTCCAGTAGCACAGAACATGCCTGATTCTGATGCGTCCCTTACAATCTAAGATGAACGAAGTGAGATCGTTTAGTATCGTGACTGCTCCACCAACGCGCCTGGCTGTACTGCATGGCCCCTGAGCTGGAGCTGGGCTTTGTTGTGCTTGAGAGAGCCTGGGGAGGTTTAGGCAAGGCCAAACAGAACTCTTCATGCTCACAAGGTGATCAAATCTGCCTGGCAGTGGCTTGGCACTGGATGGAAGTTGGCTCTGGCTGGATGCGGGCAGATGAGGGATAAAAGTCATGTTTGGACTGGAGGATGTACAGAAAATAAGAAAGACAGAAATGAGAAAAGGAGTCACTGTCATGGATGAAATCAATGCAGGTTCCTATTAGTCCATAACCATTCTGTTGCACATGAAAAAGCATTTAAAACACATGTAGTACAGCAGAGTTCTTGTAATGGAAAAACGTAAAGAAGTGAGTTGTGTTTAATTTTATGTATGTATTTTATTATTATGATGTATTAGGAATATAAACTGTGGGTGCATCTTGGTGGTCTAGTGGTTAAGTTGCATACCATCATGGAGAGCACAACAATCTTTTTAATGTGAAAAAAAGGCCTGAAATAAAAAATAAAAATATAGTTTAAAAAGAAATATAGATCATCACACTCGAGCTTAAACCTTGTTTTCATCAGTCGCCAAGCTTCTCCTGGCACTGCACATATAGAAATACAGAGATTCATATTTCATTGTTATTGCATTGGATTGAATTTCTTGGTGATAAAAATGTGTAAATAAATGTCAAACTGTGAAAGCTTCGGGACAGATTCAAAGGTACAAATCTGAGCAAGGCACATACCGTGTAATCTGTGGTTAAAAAAAAAAAAAATTTCAGAACACTTAGTAAGCACAAGCAAGCAACACAGACATCATGTCCCCTACGCACATTTCGAAAGACTTTGTCCCACAAACTTCCGTGAGTTTTTTTATTGTTGTATGATTTAGCACAGCACTGGGGTCTTGGATTATTAAATCAACTGGAAAAGAGCATGCAGAAAAGAATGAAGAATTCAGAGCGTATTCCAGATTTGAGGGTTTATGGTTTTACTTATCAAATTCATCTGTGCTTTCTGTGTTGTGTGCAATCAAACTGTTTTAATAGGTAACCCTACATTGCAGTGTTAAGATGTTAAGTCCCTAGAGTATATCACATGCAGACGCAGCTAGGAAAGATTTTACACAGTCTCTTAAAAATAAATGAAATAATAAAAAATAAAAAAATAGAAAACAAAAGAAAGTAAGACAAAGCAGGCCCCAGTTGGCGCTGATGTGTTGAATGATATTCTCTGCTGTTCAAAACTATTAGCTGAACTGTACACAGTTAGCTCTGGGATTTGGTAGACATGCTCCATTACTGTCCTCGACAGTCCAGGAAAACATCCTGAACCAGGGCCAGGAGAGCCGCCTGAGTGCACCCGAAATCCCCCGATTCACTACAAGCCTGCCTCCTCTTCTTTTGTCTCTTCTTCTCCTTCTTCTCTCTTTGACCTCACTTAACCTTGTTTCCTTACTGCAGTAGGATAACTGCAGTGTTTTTTTCTTGGCGTCTTTTCTTAAAGGGACATGCTGGTATTTTTGCATGTTTCAGCTCATTGACTACAAATTACATGAAGTCAGTCCAGTTAGAAACACAAAATAAATTTGAACATTTTCCAGTTCGGTGCATTCAGATTCTGAGTCAGAGCCTTGTATAACCAAGTTTTTGCTACGCAAATATTTTCTGTGCTAAAGCTACTTAATTAATATTTTTTGTTTTCACAGTGTCTCTGTTTACTTTTTTTATCTTTTGAGTTTGTTTGTCTGACTAATGCAACACTATTTGGAAGTTTGAGAGCTTCCTTCTTGCACTCAAACACACCACCAGTCCATACTTTTAGCTCGAGTGCATTTATTGTCATTGATATAAAACAAACATTGACAGATTTTGTGTAATATATATAAATTTGGATTTCAAGCAGTATTCAAGTTATACAAGTTAATGCTCAGTGTCCATTTTATTAGATACTCCTCTACAGTTGAAATCTAAGTGAATTTCTGACAATGTCAAAACCTGAAGAGAATGAGCTTCAAGAGGTAGAATGTATGGCAATAGGATTACATTAGTTTGTGCAGGTGTATTTAAGAAAGAGTGGCCACTTCTGCCAAAGTCCTCCGGGACAGCAGTAGCAGTAGTAAAAAAAAAAAAAAAGAATAAAACATGCAGGAGCACGGCTCTAACTGCCTCTTCTTCACACCTGCATCTCTCCCAGTCTCCGCAGCCCTGTTTCTCTCCCTCCTTCTGCTGCCTCTGCTGCTCTCTGTGTCCTGGACAGAACAGAGCAGCTCAATGAGGTCACTGTAAGACAACTACAACTCTAGAGCAACCACTGGCATTCATTAAACTGACAGTTACAGAGAAGAGCCTCTGCATTATTTTATAAGTGTTAGTCACGCAGTCGTAATGAGCTTCATAAATAACAGGCACTAATCTAATCTCACATTTCATGTCATGTGTTATCATTTTAGTTTGTTTACAACACGGTGCGGAGCCAGTACTGTAGGTGTCTGTGTTGACTTTAACAGTACGGGATGTGTGATGTGGAGGGATGTGTATTTGTATCCACAGCAAAACACTTGCAGCAGATGATAAGCAGGCGATTTATATTTGCACCAGTTTTGATCAGGGTTGCTTTTGTTAACACAAGTCAGGCCTTTTTTTCTGGAAACTGAAGCAGGTTGTGCGCAGTAGCCGCAGCTTAATTGCTGACAAGTGTGCTTTGTCTCAAATATGTATGGCCCGGTTGCAAAAACACTGAAAAAATGGCTAACTAGTTTTGGCTGGGCTTTGTTTTACTTACAATCAGTGGGTTATTTTCCAGTAACACTGTGGTAGAGACTGTGATTATTATGTTTACTTGTGTTAAGATGTATGTATGTATGTGTGTTTTTGAGTGTAATATATTCTGTTTTGTGAGTCGAAAAAGGATTTGATAGAGTTATACTATTTTGTATACAGGCTCCACTGACCCAGAAACAGCTTTACATTACGCCATGATTATATCCTAACACAATTCAGATCCATGCTCCGCTTGAGACTCTTGGAAGACATTGAAACAGACCACAACTCTGGTGTCTGAGAGTGAGGAGAGGTAGTGCTGCAGCTGCTCAAAAGTGACCTCACTATACATACACGCTCACAACACACAAACACACAAGCGTGCCATCATCCACTCTGCTGCCTGTCCTCTTGGGGTTCGACATAAGGAAATGATATGTAGCACCATGTGAAATCTGTCTCCCCTTAAGGATCAACAAACCTCAGGATCTATCACCACCTGAGGAGCAACAAAGACATGAAAGGCCTGCACTGTTATGAAGGGAACAGCATTTATTTGATGTATTTCACAGCAACAAGGAATCATATGATGTTGGACTGGCTTTATTTCAGCTAAAACTGGACAACAGGAAACAAGAGACATTTTCTACCAATGACGAACTTTCAGGCCAGTTTCTCAGCATCTGGTTTATATACAGTTCATCAGTATCATCAGTAGACACATTATTATATGCTCTTGTGTTTATTGAGAATCTACATAGTAAACATTACACGAATAATATTTTATCAGCTAATTGGTGTAGAGTGACACGTCATGTTGGCGTTCATGTAGTTTTTGTTTCTCACACTCCATCGATCTTCATTTCTGATCCTTCAGACATTTAATAATTCATTATTTCCAGCTTTTTTTTCTTTTTTTTGATATCACACAGATGACCACAGGAGAATTAATGACTGTGGGCGTGAGACCATAATATAATGGTGACCATATTGCATCGTTGCATAAATTAGCACCAGACCACACAGGATTTTAATTGTGTGTAAAGGACTGGCAGTGATTTTCTGTTCTGAACTATGAACTAAATTATTTCATAGATGCGGTTATTTGCAAGGACAAATGACAATATGTTTTTAGTTTAAAAAAGAAATAAAAAAAGAATAAAAGACCACTGATTTTTCAAGGCTTGCTTAAGATCTTTTTGTTTTGATTTTGGTTGAATATGGTTTACTGCAGGTGGATGCTGATATAGATATTTTTGGAATGAATGTGTCAATTTGCTAATATTCATTACATCCTTCCAAAAAATTAAAAAGCAGAGCTTCCGACGTAGCATTTAGAGAAGTGTCACTTATTGATAAAATAAAATCGTCTCCTTCCAATTATATTGGTGATGGGGGCACAACGCTCATCTTAAAGAATCCAAATGCAAAACATAAGAAGCAACTTATTCTCTCAAAGTTCTGCTGATGAACTAAAAACTGATTTTCAACTATCGTGTTGCAGATCACTTCACTCAGATGCTCCACTGTGAACATGAGTGTGTCAGAGATCTCGCCACCCGACCAGGCCGTCTCTCACCCATGGAGAACTACCTGCCTCTGCACTACGACTACCTTCAGTTTGCCTACTTCCAGGGTAAGTTGAAGGTCTTCAACATGTTTTTTGGATTACTTCAAAAACACCCCTTGGACGTACATTCAGCCCTTTTCGTAATTCATTATCGTCATTTTTCCTATAACACTGTGTAGCACTGTGTATGCTTGGTGTAATTATGAACAAAGAAGATGGACACACCCGTAACTCGTACGCCCAAACACACACACTTGCACACACTCACACATGCACATTCAAGAGATCATGCTGACACGAGCTTCAGACAGGTAGAGTCATTCAACGATGAGCCACACCCTGTTAGAAGTTTCATATCCAGTATTATTGATATTATCTGATGTGCGTTTGTGTATCTGTCTGGATGACTTTCATATGGGTGTGTACCGTCTGAAGCCGGGGGTGTCAGGTGTGTGTGTGTGTGTGTGTGTGTGTGGGTACATGAATGAATGGATAGCCTCAGGTTTCTTATTGTCGATGGATTAATGAAAAGCTCTTCTGGGCAAGAGTGTTGGCACAAAACCAGAGTGTAGTTGAGAGGGACGGTGTGCTGAGTAGTTGTGAGATCACCAGATTATACTTAATGACCCATGAGCATGTGGCTCTGATAAAGAAAAGTGGATCATTGGGTCTGTGCAAACACACCGAGAGTGGGCTGTGATTCCTAACAGCCGCTGGTGGGTGTGTGTTTGTGTCTGTCGTTTTTGCCTGTGTGTGGGAATGGATGGAAGCCCGAAAAGATTTTTTGATAGAGTGTCTCAGTGTATTGTCAAAGTATTGTAAAAGTGGAAATGGTCCACAGCTCAGTGTGTATCCCTACTTAAAAGACTGATATACTTATATATTTTTTTTTCATTACTTTTCTATATTGATTATTTACAGCTGACATTTTTCATCAATAGCCACTCACTACTTTTGCATTTTGCCCCTGCTTTATACAATACTTTACCACATGAGATTCAAAGTGCATTCGCACGCACAAGGTTTTCAAAGGATATTATGCAAACATGCACTGGACTATGAAATTCAGTATTACCACTTTGAATGACTTTGCTGCATGTCTTTTGTTAGTCTTCTTTATCAAAGCGATGAGATTCTTTGAATCCTCTTATCCTATGGTTCATTTGGCTGCACTGTAAACAAATAAACCAGTTTTTTTGGAACTCATGTGTTGCAAAATCAGCCAAGAATTACATTTTAAGGATTATAAACTGAAGGTGTACATCCCTTAATATTTGAAAAAGGTTGAAAAAAGTTTAAAACATACAAAAGCTACAAAGGTGCTCGCAGAGTGCTCATTGAAAATGTGTATTTTTATGGTGTTACTGACTCTACGGTTCAACTTTACTGCACAAATACTAGGATGCCCCATCAAATTCAATACTCAATTTTCTTTTCCTGCCTTCACTTTAATAAACTGAATTGTGCAAAATATGTATGTGAACTTGCTGCAGCAGCCAAACTGGAAATCTGAGGCAGCTACTACTTGCCAATAATCAGTAATGTGAGTGCTCTAACATCCAGCAGCACTGCGACCCTGCTGGGTTTTACACTCCTCAGTGGCTCCACACCACACTGCTGGACGTTTGCCATCAGTCAGCAGCCGCTCATTGTGCTTTAGCTGCTAAAGTTTCCTAAATAAATCCTCAGTGACGTTTTTCTGTTTGACTGAGCTCAAATCTCCAGACTCTTATTGACCTGGTAAAACACAGCTGACAGGAGCAGATATGCTGCCTCAGCTTCAGCCAAGGCAGGAAGTCTTTGGTTAACCCTGCACCTTTACAAGCTAATAAAGAATGTGTTTGTGTGTGCGCTTAGCAGCAGCAGTGAAGAGCGGACGGTGTGTATTGGGTTACATATGTGTGATTGCAGGCAGGCAGTAGAGTATTATCCTGATGTATGTTTGTCTCACTTCATTCTCAACATCCTTCCCAACATGTGCTGTTTCCACTATGTCAGAGTGCAGCTTTTGCTCCATTGTAGTAATGGTTTTGGAATGTCAGCCATGATAGATTTCCCATATTTTGCTCACACTGGTCATTCAGTCCATCTAGTCGATAGCTCAGCATCTCTGCAGAAATGAGCAGAAACCCAAGGCAGCTCAACTGCACCTGGCATATTTGTGTGTGTGTGTGTGTGTGTGTGTATAATTATAGCTCCTTAAATTTGTCCGCATGTAAACTACGAAGAAAAACCATTTGAACTGCTTTCTGTCTCTCTGTCTCTCTGCAGTGGACAGGCTGGAGGAGGCGCTGCAGTGTGCGCTGAGCTACCTTTTATTCCACGAGGGAGAGGAGTTCATGACCGACAACGTGGATTACTATAGCGAGGTGCTGGGACACAACGGCGAACCACGAGAGGTCAGGATCTGCTCTGGGGACGTGGGGTGTGAAAGGGTTAGATGGTTTGAAGTGTGAGAAGGAGAAGAAGGATGTTTCTGTGGATGGATGGCTTGTTGATTCAACTTAATACTGTATTTTAGAGCACAGCTACACATGCCACAGCTTTACAAATTATTTAAACTAGAAAAGAAATAGAAAAGAATCAGCCTGTCTGACATTTTATAAAAAGCTGCTCCGAATTTCCCAGGGCTTCAATTACTACAACAACTTGTTCTCATTTTAGATTTAAGTTAAGTTGTTGGGATAGTTAGATGAAATGAGGAGGAGGGAAAATGTGGAGACAGGAGGCAGCAGTGGCGTTTGCTGTATTTCTTGGATGAACTTGCTACTCGCCGCTTGGCAGGAGTTGCCTCTTAAAGTTTGCTTTTCACTTGTATATGTTCTCCATCCAGCTGGAAGTATTAGGCAAATTTTTCTGTGCCAATGTGTTTACAACACATTTTTTGGAAGGGCATGCTCATCTTTAAATCCTTGCCCCATAACGTTCTGAGTCATTTAAGGCTGAATATTTGTCTGCCTGTCTGAGAAAATGAAATTTGCCCAGTCTTCAGCACTGAGAATTGCTCCTTCCTAAACTCTGATCAGCAGTGGCTTGTTTAAGTCCCAATTACACAACCTCTTTTTCCTAGAAAGCCTGGTACTCATTAGAGCGATTGAGGCTCCCAGCAGGACTGTGTGAACATGCGAGTGTGACACTGCACATGTGTGTTTGAGCTAAAGAGAAGCTGAGAGCTGAGATGTTGCAGCTCACGTTTATATTTTTGTACTCATAACTCGCATTTTTCTCACCCTCCAACCTTTCCGGCCCCGTCAGTTTTACGGTACAGTCGTTGGCCCGCAGATTGCCTCTGCTCTCTGCGTCCGTTCTCCCGCCAGCCTCGAGGAGCTCATTCACAGAGCCCTAGATCTCAGTGCCAGGCCCCGAGCTGCCTCCCTGCCAAAGAATCCTGCCTTTCAGGAACACTGGAGGAGGAGGAAAAGTCATGTCAGAGTGCCCACGGGAGTCTCAGGAACAATTTGTATTAAGAGTGATGCAAGGGAAGACTTTTCTTTTTTATACCACTCCACATGACCTCAAGCCCCAACTCCAACCCTGTTCTTGCAAACAGACAAAAATACAACAGGACAAATCATCCATACACAACCAGATTTCAACAGATCAATCAGCTAAAAGGAGCTTTTTACAGATATATTGGGATCAGTGTGTATTTGGATCAAATACCAAAGTTTAAAGTAATTCAGAAACTGTGTTCATTACATCATTAGTCCATCACTGAGCGCTGACATGTTTAATTATCAACTGTATAATGAATGCATATTATGTGATATATTGTTATTGAATTTTTAAACTTTGACACATCAGTGTCAGTAGTGGCTTCAAAGAACATTTGTCTCTACTGTAACAGTGAGCATGAAAATGATGCAAAAATGTGCAGTGTATTAGTTAACATAAAGAATTACCTTAAAGTTTAATTGTTTGAGAGAGTCTGTCAAAAGCCTTGCTTTTTATAGGTGTACAAAAAAGACAAAATATTAAAGATGAAAGATAAAGACAGAAAATACTTCCAAAAAAAGAGCAAAGAGGAGAAAATGAAAATGATTGTGACTCAAAACAAAGCTCCATATATAAAAAGTGAAGATGATGTAAAATGAAGATGTGTCTAAGGTGTGATATCTTCTCTAGAGTTATTTTCCTCCTGCTAATATCTCTCAAGCACAAAAGCATGCCACCTTAGCAACTAAGGAAATTGTTTACCATGGACCTTTGGTGTGTGTGTTTGTGTTCACAGAAAGCTGCATGGTACCTGAGGAGGCACAAACAGGAACTGGAGCTGCTGCTGATTGGCAGCAAAACAATGGGTGTTGAATTTACCGAAGGGGTGAGAATACAACTTTATCTCAGCGTGTTGCTGTTCCGTACTCATGTTTAACTAAAAACTCAAAGTGGACTGTGACTTATTGACAGACCAGTGCCCTTTAATCCTCAGTTTTTACCCTGAAATGAAAAGTGATTGTGTAATTTAACGGGCGGTTATTGGTAAGCCAGCCCACATGTCTCTGATGCAGAGCAGATCTCCTGCTGGGTGTGTAACAGTCTCAGTGTGGCCCTGCTGCCGGCTGACTCCAACCAGCGTAACAGGTGTCTGGCACATCTGCTCTGCACCACTGTCCTCTCATTCAACAGCGACCCCTGCTGGTCACATTCAAACATGGCATATTTCACTTTTTTTTGTACACAGCATTTATAAAATTACCTCTAGCGCAAATAATGGGATATACTAGTCAAATTAGCACCTCTGGTCTGGTGTATCATTGATGTAAATATTTACTGTTACTACTTTTATTTTTGAAAGTATGAAAGAAACATTTTCTTTTTTTGTAGAATTACTGGAGCAGCACGGGTGGAAGAGACGACTCAAACAGGTAAAAAAGATCACTGCAACTGTAAAACTGTAAAACAAGTTTCCCCTGTCATTGCTTTCCTCCTGTATATCCAGATGGTAAAAGCTATAATCAATACTTTTATACCAACAATAGATCAGATGTCTAATCAGAGCAGGGCGGGGGGGGTTGCTCTTTATCTGCTGGATGTGTAAATAAGCAACTGTTTTAGCAAGTTCACCATATTAACTCAAAGGGGGATAATATGTCAGCGTTTTGTTCACAGCTTTGTCTCACTGTCTCCAAGTGGCCAAAAAATTACTTATTGCGAGTTTAAAGATTGAAATCATGATTGCGTCCCCGCACAACAAAAATATATTTCCTGTTCTCTGCTCTGTCAGGATTCCCTCCGGTACAGACGGATGGATGGAGTATGTTCCCATCTCAGAGAAGAGGAACGTCACTGTTGCTGCTCCACAGCAACTCAATGAAGGTAAATCCTCACTGCCACCAGAGCTGAAGGGGAATGGGGAGTTTAACTGCTATGGTTAAGTCATTAGTGTTCATTTAAATCTTCTCTGCGCACCATAGTTGACATAACATGCTGCATTCTTTAAATGCTGCTCTGTGATCTGTGTAGGTGGCCCCTTGGTGTATGAAAGCGTGCAGCTGGTGCAGAACTCTGCAGCACTGAACGGGACCCAGCGGGTGCTGCTGGATCATGTTATATCTGAGGAGGAGTGTGCAGAGCTCAGGCACCTGGCACATGTAAGGCCATTACACAAAATTAATAAGATGGATTTTAATCACTGGAATTGTGATGAACAACAATAAAACTTGTTGTGTATGTTTTATTTTGGTTGAAAGCTTTAGCATCTCTTCAGATCTGAAAATCACACCTGACAGTCAAGTTCAGTGTGTGTACTTGAAGCTGAACTCTGGCTGTGTTCTTGTCCTCCAGGCTGTCACCATGGCAGGAGACGGTTACAGAGGGAGGATGTCTCCACACACTCCCAATGAGAAATTTGAAGGAGCCACTGTGCTTAAAACCCTGCAGGTACACTAACAGCTAAACATAATCTTAATTAATTATTTTCTTTAATGTTAAAAAAAACATACTGTTTAGTATCTCTCACACATTTTGGGCCTGCAGTTGATAATCAGTTGGGGACAAATGCTGGATCTAAAACTTAGAAGTCATTATTCAATCGAGCTGATCAATTGATTTATTGTTGGACAGCATGTTAGAGTGTCTTTGTTTCCTCCTCCCTGCAGTATGGCTATGAGGGCAGAGTGCCAATGAGGAGCGCTCGCCTCTTCTACGATATCAGTGAGCGAGCGAGACGCATCATTGAGTCCTACTTCCTGCTCAACTCCACCCTGCATTTCTCCTACACACACCTGGTGTGCCGGACAGCCATCACAGGTCACTCACACACAAACACAGACATACTTACCATATGATATGATGTCTTTAACCGATACTCCTAGTGAGGGTGAAGGAAAATGAGCTCAACTGCAAAGTCTTATGTCATTTTTAAATCTATTTTATTGTATCTCATTGTCACTTACTTACTTGATTTGTCCTTTTCTTCTTAGCTTATCAGTCATCTGTGAAGCACTTTGAACTGCACTAACCTGTATGAAAAGTGCTGTACAAATAAAGTTTGATTTATTGATTGATAAGGAAAGACACTGAGACACTGCAATGCACCAACAGTAGATTTAATAAACGTCCCTGCTATCCTTGATGGTTCACATAAGGAACACATGGTTGGTTCATGGATGGTTCACATTACACATAATATATGAAAGGGTAGTGGTAAATAGTTGTAGTATAATAATAATAATAATAATAATAATAATATCCGGGAGGGAAAACACTGAACTATTATTTTCTGTATAGATATGTATTTATGCTTTTTGTGCCTTTTGTTGTTGTTTTGTTGTTTTTAGGCCAGCAAGACCACAGGAATGACCTGAGCCATCCCATCCATGCTGACAACTGTCTGCTGGACCCCGAGGCCAATGAATGCTGGAAGGAACCACCAGCATACACATACAGAGACTACAGGTACAGTATGAGGCCACATAAAAGAAAAAAATATACTTTGCTGCTGCTGTTTTACATGTATCAATGGTCACTATCAGATCCCTTCATTTAATGTTGAGTCTGTGTTGACCTTTACTTTTCTTTTTTTTTTTTTCAGTGCACTATTGTATCTGAATGGAGATTTCGAAGGAGGGGAGTTCATATTCACAGAAATGGATGCTAAAACAGTCACAGTAAGCTGGTTCACATTTGCTTCTATATGAGATATTTGAAAATGGCTCTGGTTACTGTAGTGCGGGGCCATTCTGTATGCTTTATATTTATGCAGGTTAATTATCAATTTACTACAGTCACAGTGTATTTTTTAAAAAGCTGGGATTTGACCGTCTGGCAGGACAAGTCAATGCACCAATACCAAAGATAACAGTCATCACTTTCATCCTCTCCAGGCATCAGTGAAGCCCAGGTGCGGCAGGATGGTGGGTTTCTCATCAGGAGGGGAGAATCCACACGGCGTGAAGGCCGTCACCAGCGGGCAGAGGTGTGCTGTGGCTCTGTGGTTCACCCTGGACCCACTCTTCAGAGAACTGGTAAACGCCTGTATTTAAAGTACTTTTCCAGCAGTGTTGGCCCTGAGTAATAGTCATACTCTAAGTTCATCTTAATTTTTATTCCAGTTTTGGCTCAAATACAAGTTGTTGTTATCATTATAGTTCCAATTATTAGTTCTTAATTTTTGTGAGCTATGAAGGGAATTTCCTTTAATCAGACAAAGATTTGCGTACATAATTTCCTTAAGCCGTCAGGGCAGCCTTGTTGATCCTTTCAATCATCTGGACAAGGCAGCTTTAAATAATCAAAGCTTATCTTTTCAAATCATAAACATGGCAGAGATATTCCCTTCCTATATAAATAAGAGGCCATAGATTCACTGTGTGCCCAAATCAAATTCTAATGTTAGTTCTGAACACTGGTGAGAGACTTGAAATTGTTATTCCACATCACATTGACTAATTTGAACGGAAGGAATGCCTAAAACTTTTCTCCTTGAAAATCAAACTCATTTTTCCTCTTTATCCTTTGCTATTCCAGATGTTCCTTAATTTCATTTCTCCCTTATTTTTTTATTTATTTATTTTTTCTTCCCTAGGAGAGACTGCAGGCGGATGAGGTGATCCAGGCATTGGACACACAGTCTGTGTGGGGACAGGGCCTCAGCATTAACCCTAAAGATGAACTGTAGAAGCAGAAAAAACAGCTTTGCCCCCCCCCTCCCCCCAAAATCAAATCCTTCTATATATTTTAACTATTTATTGAATGACCTTTGGATCAGAACATTTCTATTTTTGTACTGTTTGAAGTGCAAGATCAATAATATTGACATTTTTGTGACGTATGTTTGTTTTGTTTCATGTTTCTTTACACACCAGTACTTGAGTTTACCTTTGGTTCTTTGTCTTTCCTTCCAGTGACAGCCTCGGGTTAAGAAAAAGTCTGATTCACTTTGTCTTGTTTGTACTTGGTGTTTCCTCTGAAGACTGTTTCTACCTGTTGTCTCACTGAACTGTGAAGAAGCCAAAGAGAAGAACAGCAGACACTGTTCTGCTTTGGGTTTTACTTGTTCTTATTCTGGTCAAAGTATTCAGTGGGCGTTATTCAAAAACACAATGTACACTTATTAAAAAATAGCTTAATTTCACTGGTCAGTAGTTCAAGATAACATTAGATTTGATCTTCACAAATGATACTGTTACATATGCTATTATTATTATTTTATTTTTATTTTTTTCCGTGCCAGTAATAATTATTTTCAAAGTAGGCAGTGCACTGTTTTTTTCTAATTTGGGTATCTCTGAGTCTCAAATAACACTCATTTAAAAAACTCTTAAAAAAAAAAATAACAAAGAGATATGTTCGAAATATGCTGAATATTTAATGATCATGCACTCTGTCCTCTGTGTGTCAAGTCTGAAACTGAAAATGTCTTCTGTCACTACTTTGTTCACTTTTCCTTTTGTTGTGATAAATCACTCCTCTCCTAACTGGGCACACAGAGCAGAATACTGGTTTACATGTTCACTGACATGAGGACGTGGTGTGTGTGTGTGTGTGTGTGTGTGTGTGTGTGTGTGTGTGTGTGTGTGTGTGTGTGTGTGTGTATGTACGTTTTATGTTTTACTTTTATTTATGGGTTTTTAATAATAGACAGCTGCAGTTGTAACTGTCTGCATTTAATATGATGAACTTTTATTCATAAAAGATGTCAATCATTCCTGTTTCAAGGAATACATATTTGTTAAGGTCTTTTATTTCTTGATATTTGTGTTGATGATACAGATGATAGGCCGAGTCGTGCACTGTAAATCCAACGGAAAGAAACAAACAAAGAGTAGCTTTGTTTTTCTGCATAGATTTAAAATGCTAACCGGAAACTTAATCCTGTCGTTTTATGAGGTTGGCCACTTTTGTTTCACTGATGTTTTATTTTGAAATGCTGTAGCAAACAAAAATGTATGTGTACATGCCTATAAATTAAAAATATTCTAAATCTATATTCAATTGTGTGTTTTTGTTTTATTTTTTCATGTTTTACTGCATAACATTTAACCTCATTCATTCAACTAAAACTGAAAAATTCTTTTATTCATATTATTCATAACAGTAGTTTCTTCTTAAAGATATATATTTATTTCCTTTACAGTTAAATCAGTTCATGTAACCTCTTACAAAGTAAAGTATCCTTGTATTATATATATGTAACCAAATACTCTCTGATCAAAGGCATACAGTAAGAAATGGTTCTGCCCTTGTATTTAAGCTGCACATCACTGCAGTTTGTTAAGAGCTCCATTTAAATTAAAGTGCACCTGCCTGTAAATACAGCAAAAAAAAAATCATTCACCTATCACACATATTTTTCACACTGAGTAGAGGTCACTGTGGTAAGCTGTTTTTAAGAAATGTGCTTTAACAGCAAAGAAATAGAAAGGTTAAAACAAAACCCTAGCAACAACTACAGACAGAATAATGTATGTATTATGTTTCACACCAAGTCTTGTGTTGTCCAGACTGTAATTAAATGAACAGATCTGTAGCATCTGAATGGACTCTAATCCAGTTTCAGGTGATGCTGTGTGAACTCAGCGGTCATGGTGGGTGTGTGCGGTTCAGAAGCGGTAGGCCAGCTGCTCTGTGAATCTGAATGGCTTGGTTTCATTGACAGTACACAGTAGGTCCCGCATGCGTCTCGCTCGCCGCTCCTCCAGCACTAACCTGCGGGAGCGTTCTCGAGCCGCCTGCTGCTCTGCTCGCTTCTCCGCCCGCTTTCGCCTCACCCACCTGAGGACGGACAATGTCAGAACAAATGGTTTTGATACCAAATTTAATGTTAGAATATAAAGTGAAATATTGCCAGATCACATTGAATACCTGGGCACAGAAATGTAAAAGCCCACTTTTAGTATAAGTATTCAGTATTACTACAAGCGGCCACTTCAAAAGAGCCTCCAGCCCCGAGGCCCTGTGGACCTTTGGGCCCTGAGCCTGTGACCAGTGGGTCATTTCAGTAATTTCTGTAAGTACTCTCTCCTCCTACACTTGCTGGGATTTTTTGCCTGCTCACTGAATGAGGACAGTAGGTTCTACCAGCAACTGAGCAACAAGTGACCTTTATCTAAGCTGCAATTTCAACTGAATGCCAACAGAGGTCAGGAAAGATGAGTCTCCTCAGTGCAATGTGTAATTATTTGAGTGGTTGAGGTAAAAAATGCCAGATGATAAATTGTGATGTTATTTGATTTGAAAGGGTTAAAAGGTTACTTCATAATTAGTTGAAAATGTCAAAAAAATAATGTAATAATAGTTATGTAATTCATCAAAAAAATCTAAGGGTTTATTACTACAGGCCTTGAATGAAAAAGCCAAAAGGATAAGAATTAACTCACAGTTTGAAGGCACGTTCACACTCCTCGCGGCTGCGTAAGAAGTAACCACTGTCCTCCTCGAGCTTCTTCAGCTCCACCAGCTGTCTCTCTTTCTGCTGCTGGTCCTGCTTCCTCTGAAGCCACAGTCTGAAGGCCTCCTCCGAGTCACTCTGTGAAGAGTCTCTCTGTGTGAAGAAGTAGAAATGAATGTAGTGGGCTAATAAAATTGAAACAACAGTAAACATTCATAATGCAATGTTTTGAATGGCTCTGATTAGTGTTATAAATTGCTTTTCCTTAAATTTTATGTGAGTGAGGTTTGAGTCTGTAGGATTGCTGGTCTGTTTATGATAGCACAGACGCCAAGTTTTTCTTCTTCTGGGTATAACAAATAAACCATTGTCAGTACCCCAGATAAAACAATCTCTGCAGAGGTTTCTTTTCCTTACCTGTATTGTAAGAAATACAGTAAAAAGGTGTTTTAAATAATATATGTTTTTGTGCACTCTGTATGGAATATATGAAATGCTGCGTTATATTAGCCAGGTACAGAGTGGTTGAAAATGTAATGGTTAACTTTAAAATATTGTGGATGATATTTTTATTTCTGTTTTGTAACAATAGGTTGACAGTTAAATGTTGTGCACCCTCTAAAATCAGAATACAGCACATCTTGGTACCTAAATAAATTCTGTATTATTATCTTATCTTATGAATATCTATGTTTTCACTTTGAAACTCTGAATCAAGGCTTCACTCCTGTAGGTTATAGAACTTGAGGCCTAGTGCTTGTTCAATAGAAAACAAATTAAATTACACTAGTGACAGGAACCTGAGAGGATAGTGGTTGACTAATCAATACAAATAATTACTAATATCTAAGAAAAACAAAAATAATCAAATGACCAGCCACAGAGTTGTAGCCCACATACACTGTTGATGGGCCTACTTCTGAATGTTTGTATAAATATAAACTGGAAAGTTATATAAAGTGTATTTTTGTGTTTTAGTAGGCTGGTGTGCCCCCTCGTAGCCATACCTTAGAATTCATCTTTTCCATCTCCTGAGCTCGTTGGATCCTTCTCTCCTCCTGAAGCTGGTCTCTCTTCCTCATCAGCCAGGCCTTGAATGCCAGCTCGTTCTCCTGCCTCTTCTGCTCCTCTTCCTCGCGTTTCATCTGCTCTGCCTGACAAGAGTGATTAAAAACCTGATTCAAGTAATTATCAACTAGTGGAAATATAAATATGATGCATATGCAATTCTGTTATTTGTTGATAAATGTACTATTTTAGTGGTACAGAATTTACAAACTACTGATCAACTGTATCACTTCTTTCTTACCTCTCTAGCCAGCTTTTCCTTCCTCTCCTGGATCCTGTTCAGCAGCTCTTTCTGTTGGGAGGAGAGGGTGTAGGTGGTCTGGAAGGGTGTCCCAGTAGCTGACTGCACCCGCCGCTTGCTGCCTCTCATCTGGCTCCCTCTCTGGCTGTGGCTGGCTGAGCTGGGCCTGCTCTTGGGCTGCGATGGAGGTCTGGGGGCCCGGAGGTGATCAAAGTCCTGCTGGAAGGGGGAAGAGCCGGCACGAGAACGAGGAGAGGAGGAAGAGGAAGAACTGTGGATCTTACTGGAGCTCACAGTCTGTGGGGACGAGCCGGAATAGTCGTTGTAGTTGTTTGTGATAGGAGGGAGAAGTCCTTGACTCTCCACCTCTTTCAAGCTGACCAGGTCAAACTTTCCATCTTTTTCTACAAGGACTCTGCCCTCCTTTACCTCCTGCCCTCCATAACTGCTCTCCCCAGCCCTGCCAGATCCTCCAGATCCTACTCTTTCGTCCCGCAGGGAAAGTTTTAGCTCAGAGAGCTTCCCTGAGACTTCAGTCTCTACCTCTGTATCCTTTGCTCTATCCTTGTTCTCGTTTCCCCCTTCCACCTCACTGCTTTTGCCAAACTGCAGCGGAGGCACCACCAGGTCCACCAGCGTCTCTTTAAAATGCAGGCGCCTGCGCCTCGTCATATCTGGAGCTTCCTGGTCCTGCAGCTCCCGGTTTGCCTGCTGGATCTTATCCAGAATGTACCTCTTCTCCTCATCTGTCTGGTCATCCATCCCTGGAGGAGGTGGGACTATAGGTGATGACTTATTTGGGCTGTCTCTGTCAGAGTCATACTCCAAGGGCTCCATAGGTGAAGGCCACCTCTCTTCATCTTCCTCTAACTCCTCTGTTTTGTTGCCTTTCTTCTCCTCTTTGTAGCTTCTCTCCTTTCGTTTCATTCTTTGCTGTTTCTCATCCTCCTCCAATTCTTTGTCAATGTCTGCCTCAATGTCATCGTAGTCAGGACCCTGTGGGGTGGAAAAGGAAGAGGCACACTGCATTCATTGTTTGGATGTAAATGAATGAGCAGCATCAATACCTAGCAGGTAATAGGTGTGCTAGTGTGATAACAGCCATGTGTAAGTGTGTTCATCAATATTGCATCCAGCAGTGGCACAGTGAAAGTATGTCACTGTATGTCAACAGAGCAGGTTTCACATGCAAATAGTGAGATGTGCCAGGTCAGGTAACTCAACACTATTCACTGTCACACTTTCACAGAGCAGGGTCAGGGACCCATTCATCACCCAGTCTGCAGTAAGTAGATCGAATAAAACAAAGAAGCAGGGTGATAAAAAAAAAAAAAAAACTGAGTGAAAGCAGAAAGAAGAGATCGAATCAGTCTGCCCAGTGGTCTCATATAAATCGTACTTTGCACAGTGAGGCCTGACTTACCTGGTCCTCACTCCGGCCTTCCTCACTGATCAGCCAGTCCAGATCCTTCTCAAAGTCATCCTCATACTCCTCCTGGGACTTTGTGCAAACCACCTCACTCATAATCTACCACTGGGAGAAGATCAGAGACAAAATGGAGGTATGATTTTTGCCACACTAGCTGCTAGACCTAAGAAAAGTCACAACAGCCACTCAGTCCTAAGCCAGATCTGGATCTTGTTTTCTCTAACATAGAGCAAGTAGAGCCACAGACTCACATTTTTTGTATCTGGTAGATATGTCTTCGTCATTTTAACCATTCAGCCACTCTGGTTAAAATCAAGGAATTGAACATTCAGTCCAAGGTGTGTAGTCTTTTATTGTCTGGTTTATCTAATGACAACCTTGACATCTTGGTATATCCAGAAGTATAGCACTGACTTCAAATTCCACCAATCAAGAAACAAAGAGAGATGTGAATATGGCCAAAGAAATATATTCTTCAGTGATGATGTTTAAACAAATTTACCTACATAAAAAACTATGCCATGAATTTTATTGTTGAGGTGCATGATATAGTAAATAGCCAACTATAAAACAGTAGTTACAATAAATATTTTTAAGTAAATTTAACCGAAATTGATCGGCACTTTGATGTACACATATATATTGTATTACATTGTGGTGACCAGAGTCCCTAGTTGTTTACCACTCCAATGTGACCTCATTTAATCAAAGTGTGAACAGCCCAGAGAGGTACATATCTGGTACTGTCTACCTGTCAGTAGAGTCACTGATGTATGTGGGATGAGTGGCAGTGTTGGATATCCTATGACCTGTGTAACTGAGAATCTAAACTGACAGACAGTAAACACTCTACAGCACAGCGAAGGCCAGCATGTCCCATCACGTTCTCTCTAATTGGATTATCAAAATAGCATCGCATAAACCAAATTTCAAGGCAAATATTGTGCAAAAATTATGCTTTTAGTTTAGTTATTGTGTTACAGAGCATTGAAGAACAGTTGATTTTTTTCATCACTGTGACACCAATTGCATTCAGTCCAACTATAGATGGGGCTAATTTATGTAAGCTAAAGTAGAATCACATAAACTCATCCATTGATAGCAGCCCCACCACACCACAGTTTGTTTATGGGTTAACTGTGCGCTTGGTTGCCACCTAGTGGACCACAATCAGTACTGTAGGGTGGGCAATAAACTATTATGCTTGTTTTTTGTCACACATATTCCCTATCTGCTTTCACGTAGATTATGCTTACTGTAGTTTATCTGCATTTCTGTTGTAAAATCCAGTTAAACTGGCTGCAAGGCAGGATGTAACACAAGAAGATTGTGTAATCCTATTTATTTTCATACCTCTGTGGTTTATAAAAATAAACAGGACAGAAATGATAAATAGGACAGTGAACTGTAGAGCAGAGTCTACGCCTATATGACTCATATAAATCAAAGTTTTGTCTATTTGGAATAGATAGCAGTACAAACTGAGGCACCAAGGCTGTTAAACTCACCACCAGCTGTTCCCTGCGTAGTACTCCTGTTTAGTTAAAAGCGGCGAAAGACGACATCCAGCCAGGTTGTTTGGTGACTATTTCTCCATCTAACTGGCCCACATAGTGCTTGGCAGTCTGCGAAACAACACCTGAGCACATAATCTGCTTCTACTCCCTCTGCAGTCCTAAAAGGTTTAATGGACCCGTCGTCATAGAGACCTACAACACGCTTTACTACTTGCGCATGCGCGGTCAGGGAGCAGTAATTTACAGTCCATAAAAATCTCCATATACATACTGTAAACAAAGGTATACACCCAAATACCCTCCAAAAAAAATCTGGAAGCATCTTTTAAAATATGATTACAACCATAAAATACTGTCTGTGTGTTAATTTTACATATGAATAGTCAGTTATGTCATCGTGAGAGAATGAATGTATTATTGAATACAAGGATCACTTTAACTACTTTCTGTTATTCAATCTATAAAAATAAAGCATTAAACTAAAATTGATCTGGTCCAAAGAAATGGATCAGATTAGATATACATATTTATGTATATTTGTACAAATTTATACAGTATGTATATATTTATAAGGCCTTTACGGTGCATTAATACCTCTCTTGCAGGGAGGAATAGATAAAAGTTGCAGATAAAATAATACAAAACCTGACAATCCAGCAAAAAACTTTTTTCCAGATAGCGAAAATTATTTCTAAGGCATAAAAAGTCACAATAACGTCATAGTATAGAAGGCATAATAACGTCGGAGTAAATTCAGGCATAATAAGTCATGAAAACGCCATAGTATAGTAAGGCATAAAAAGTTATGAAAAGGTAATTGTATAAAGAGTCATAAAAAGTCATAAAAATGTCATAGTATAGTGAGGCATAAGAAGGTCATAATATAGTAAGGCTTAGAAGTCATAAAAACGTCATAGTATAATAAGACTCAAAAACATCATAGTATAGTAAGGAATAAAAGTCATAAAAATGTCATTGTATATTTAGGCATAAAAATGTCATTGTATATTAGGGCATATAAAAATTCATAGTATAGTAAGGCATAAAAGAGGCATACTAACGGAGGAGGAGGCATTAAAACGTCATAATGTGGTATGGAATAAAAAGTCACAAAAACGTGATAGTATAGTAAGGCATAAAAAGTCATAAAATTGTCATAGTATAGTAAGGCATAAACACATCATAGTATAGAAAGGTTTAAAAACGTCATAGTATAGTAAGGCATGAAAACGACATAGTATAGTATGGCAAAAAAAAGTGAAAAAACGACATAGTATAGTATGGTAAAAAAAAAAAGTGAAAAAAACAACGTAGTATAATGAGGCATAAAAACATAAAAACGTCATACTATAGGAAGGTTTAAAGACGTATTAGTATAGTATGGCAAAAAAAGTGAAAAAACAACATAGTATGATAAGGCATATCAACATCAAAAAACAACGTGATATTATAGTAAATTATGAAAACGTCATAGTATAGTAAGGATTTAAAAGTAAAAAAAACGACATAGTATAGTATGGCAAAAAAAGTGAAAAAATGGCAAAGTATAGTATGGCAAAAAGAGTGAAAAAACAACATAGTATTATGAGTCATAAAAACATCAAAAAACATCATAGAATATTAAGATATGAAGCCGTCACAGTATAGTA
>NW_019174257.1:1945677-1948297 GCF_002260705.1 Seriola dumerili | reverse complement strand
ACATAGTATAGTATGGCAAAAAAAGTGAAAAAACAACATAGTATTATAAGTCATAAAAACATCAAAAAACGACATAGAATATTAAGATATGAAGACATCACAGTATAGTAAGGCGTTAAAAGTGAAAAAGAACGACATAGTATATTATGGCAAAAATATGAAAAAACAACATAGTATAGTATGGCAAAAAAAAGTGAAAAAACAACATAGTATTATAAGTCATAAAAACATCAAAAAATGTCATAGAATATTTCGATATAAAGAGGTCACAGTATAGTAAGGCTTTAAAAGTGAAAAAATGACATAGTATAGTATGGCAAAAAAAGTGAAAAAACAACATAGTGTTATACGTCATAAAAACATCAAAAAATGTCACAGAATATTAAGATATGAAGACATTATAGTATAGATAGGCCTTGAAAGTGAAAAAAACGACATAGTATAGTATGGCAAAAAATATGAAAAAACAACATAGTATAGTATGGCAAAAAAGTGAAAAAACAACATAGTATTATAAGTCATAAAAACATCAAAAAACATCATAGAATATTAAGATATGAAGACATCACAGTATAGTTAGGCCTTAAAAGTGAAAAAAACGACATACTATGGCAAAAAAACATAAAAAAACGTCATTGAATAGTAAGATATGAAGACGTCATAGTATAGTAAGACGTTAAAAGTGAAAAAAACGACATAGTATAGTATGGCAAAAAAAGTGAAAAAACAACATAGTGTTATACGTCATGAAAACATCAAAAAACGTCATAGAATATTAAGATATGAAGACGTCGCAGTATAGTTAGGCCTTAAAAGTGAAAAAACAACATACTATTTTAAATCATAAAAACATCAACAAACGTCATAGAATATTAAGATATGAAGACATTATAGTATAGATAGGCCTTAAAAGTGAAAAAAACGACACAGTATAGTATGGCAAAAATATGAAAAAACAACATAGTATAGTATGGCAAAAAACAATGAAAAAACAACATAGTATTATAAGTCATAAAAACATCAAAAATGTCATAGAATATTTCGATATAAAGAGGTCACAGTATAGTAAGGCTTTAAAAGTGAAAAAAATGACACAGTATAGTAAGGCGTTAAAAGTGAAAAAGAACGACATAGTATATTATGGCAAAAATATGAAAAAACAACATAGTATAGTATGGCAAAAAAAAGTGAAAAAACAACATAGTATTATAAGTCATAAAAACGTCAAAAAATGTCATAGAATATTGAGATATGAAGAGAATGTAGTATAGAGAGGCCTTAAAAAGAGAAAAAACGACATAGTATAGTATGGCAAAAAAAAGTGAAAAAACAACATAGTATTATAATTCATAAAAACATCAAAAAACGTCATTGAATATTAAGATATGAAGACGTCACAGTATAGTAAGGTTTTGAAAGTGAAAAAAACAACATAGTATAGTAGGGCAAAAAAAGTGAAAAAACAACATAGTATTATAATTCATAAAAACATCAAAAAACGTCATAGAATATTAAGATATGAAGACATTATAGTATAGATAGGCCTTAAAAGTGAAGAAAAACGACATAGTATAGTATGGCAAAAAAAGTGAAAAAACGACATAGTATTATAAGTCATAAAAACATCAAAAAATGTCAGAATATTGAGATATGAAGAGAATGTAGTATAGAGAGGCCTTAAAAGTGAAAAAACAACATAGTATAGTATGGCAAAAAAAGTGAAAAAACAACATAGTATTATAAGTCATAAAAACATCAAAAAACGTCATAGAATAGTAAGATATGAAGACGTCACAGTATAGTAAGGTGTTAAAAGTGAAAAAAACGACATAGTATAGTATGGCAAAAAAAGTGAAAAAACGACATAGTATTATAAGTCATAAAAACATCAAAAAATGTCAGAATATTGAGTTATGAAGAGAATGTAGTATAGAGAGGCCTTAAAAGTGAAAAAACAACATAGTATAGTATGGCAAAAAAAGTGAAAAAACAAGATAGTATTATAAGTCATAAAAACATCAAAAAACGTCATAGAATATTAAGATATGAAGACGTCACAGTATAGTAAGGTGTTAAAAGTGAAAAAAACGACATAGTATAGTATGGCAAAAAAAGTGAAAAAACGACATAGTATAGTATGGCAAAAAAAGTGAAAAAACAACATAGTATTATAAGTCATAAAAACATCAAAAAACGTCATAGAATATTAAGATATGAAGACATCACAGTATAGTAAGGCGTTAAAAGTAAAAAAAATGACATAGTATAGTATCGCAAAAAAATGAAAAAACAACATAGTATTATAAGTCATAAAAACATCAAAAAATGTCATAGAATATTTCGATATAAAGAGGTCACAGTATAGTAAGGCACTTTTACAAAGCTGAAAAAAATGACATAGTATAGTATGCGCAAAAAAAGTTGAAAAAAACAACCATAGTATAGGTATTGCAAAAAAAGTGCGAAAACTACATGTATATATAAGTCAATAAAAACGCTCACAAAATGCTCACTTGAATATTAAGTATGTGAAGACATTATAGTTAAATAAGGCCTTAAAAGTGAACCCAAATGACTTGGTCGGCGCCATAGCCCGCAATGGGTTACGCCCCATCTCTCT
>NW_019174257.1:1942059-1942275 GCF_002260705.1 Seriola dumerili | reverse complement strand
AAACAACATAGTATAGTATAGCAAAAAACGTGAAAAAACGACATAGTATACTATGGCAAAAAAATTGAAAAAATGACAATGTGTAATAAAGCATAAAACCATCAGAAAACGTCATAGTATGGCAAAGTACGAAGACATCACGGTACATTAAGGCCTCAAAAGTGAAAAAAACAACATAGTATAGTATAGCAAAAAACGTGAAAAAACGACATAGTA